>NC_133126.1:98032639-98332639 GCF_048418815.1 Hemitrygon akajei
TTAGATCTGCAGCTAAATCAATAGGTGCAGCCTCCAGCACAGAGTTGTTGTTTAACAAATCCTTCTCAAAGTTCATGCATCCTTTAGACAAGCAGGTTCAGCTGAAATGTTCCCTCAATTCTGCTGTCATTCAATTCATTTTCTATTAATTAAGACATTTGGCTGAGCTACCAACCTTCTTTGACATTAAGATCAGCTGTTTCTACCACATCTTCCCTCCTCCTTGGCCACAAAGCCAAGTTCTGTCCTAGGTCTTTACATCTTTGTCTAGATTCTCTCTCATTTTCTTCATGACTATCCAGGTACATCTCATTCTCAAGACTATGTTCAGCTCCCAAGCCTGCTCCCCCTAAATTACTGACCACCCAAGTTCCTACACTGGCTTCATGTTAATCTTCCTCACAATTCATATCTGAGTCAGCAATGCCTATCTGAGTAAACCTACCATGAGGAAATCTGCAGATGCTGGAAATTCAAACAGCACACACAAAATGCTGGTGGAACTCAGCAGGCCAGGCAGCATCTATAAGGAGAAGCACTGTCGACGTTTTGGGCCGAGACCCTTCAACAGGACTAACTGAAAGGAAAGATACTAAGAGATTTGAAAGTAGTGGGGGGAGGGGGAAATGCGAAATGATAGGAGAAGACTGGAGGGGGTGGGATTCTATAAGGAGAAGCACTGTCGATGTTTCGGGCCGAGACCCTTCATCAGGACTAACTGAAAGGAAAGATACTAAGAGATTTGAAACGTCGACAGTGCTTCTCTTTATTGATGCTGCCTCGCCTGCTGTGTTCCACCAGCATTTTGTGTGTGTTGTTTGAGTAAACCTACCCTTTGTTTTGCTGTCATTGAAACTGTCAGCCACCTCCAACCTCTTTGAATGTGCTTATTTTCCTGCAGCTTTAAAAGTCTACGTAATTTTTTCTGCCTTGGTTTCAGAGAAATAACCCACATCATCTGGTTGTGTCATCCAGCTGAGAAGCTAATACTCTCTAATTCAGGCAATATCCTGGTAAACTTCTTCTGCAAAACCTCCAAATCTTTTCTGTAGTACAGTGACTAGAACTACACACAATACTCCAAATAAGCCTAACCAAAGTTTTATGTACTGAAACATGACTTTGTGACTTTTCTACCCAATGCTGCAAATGATCATGAGGAGAGATTAAGCAGATTGAATTTATACTCACATGTTTAGACCGAGAGGTGATCTCACTGAAACATAAAGAATTCTTACATGCTTGGCAGAAAGATCAGAACTGATCTTTTCCTTAGCTGATATGCATAGAACCTGGGATTACAGGCTCAAAATGGGAGGGGGGACTGCAATATAAGACAGATAAAAAGATATTTTATATAGCGAATTGTTGGAATTCTCCAGCCAATAGTACCACTGAAGACCCAAATGTTTCAAGAGAGAGAATGATAAATTTTTAGATGTTATGAAATGAATGGATCTGGGATGAGTGCAAGAAAGAGGCTGTGAAATAAAAGATCAGCCATGAGTTTCTTGAATGGCCGTGCAGGCACAAGAAGCCAAATACCTTCCTTTATTGCCACATTCTTAAAATGTACCAAATCCCAGGAAATCCAGTGATGTTGTGCAGCCAGCCAAGCTTCGGGACCAGTGAAATCACACCTCCAGAGGATACTACCTTGAGTCTAATGTTGGACATTCTGCAGACTGATCAGTAATAATATTATACAGATTGTTAAATAATCTTCCCACAAATATCATGTCCCAGAGAAGTCCTCCAGATGCAACTTCCTTTATTTGGTTTAAAAAAGTCTGAATTTATAGAAAATATTGCTATTCAAAGCAAGCTCAAGTGAAGAAAGATTCCTCCAGTTGAAACCATAAAGTGAACAAATCAGAAATAAAAAACTATAACGCCATCAGTTTCTCTTGTTGACAATGTAAAGATCTCTAGACAAGCCCTGTACCAATGCTTTCATTACAGCAGAATGAAGACATTCTTATTAAGCATCTATATATTATTTAAAGAAGAGTTTCCAAACTGAATTTCTTCCAAGAGATTTATAGATTAATGATGAATAAATGATTTTAATTACACATGGATGTATTTTCAAAGGCACTGATCAAAATAAATAGACATGTGGCAATTCTATTCATATCATTACTCAAGTTTATACCCACTCCTATACTATGTGTACCTTTTCTCCCTCCTGCACTTTCTTTCTCTTTGACTCACAGCTTTGTGCCTCATTTCCTTTCCTCCCTCCCCACAGCATCACTGGTCTTCCCTACGCTAGATTCTCTCACTCCATTCTCTCAACAGCACCAAGTTAATGTAATGTGTTATTAAAAAGTAGAAAATCAATTACTTGCTTATGGGAAAATAATTTAATTAGCTTTGAATGGTATTAGTACCCTTGCGAAGGTTGCTTACCTCGTATGTTGTGATTCTGAAACCGTACATTACACTTCCTTGTGTTTCTTCCACCTGTGGAAGAAGAAGATAGATAGATAGATAGATAGATACTTTATTCATCCCCATGGGGAAATTCAACTTTTTTTCCAATGTCCCATACACTTGTTGTAGCAAAACTAATTACATACAATACTTAACTCAGTAAAAAATATGATATGCATCTAAATCACTATCTCAAAAAGCATTAATAATAGCTTTTAAAAAGTTCTTAAGTCCTGGCGGTTGAATTGTAAAGCCTAATGGCATTGGGGAGTATTGACCTCTTCATCCTGTCTGAGGAGCATTGCATCGATAGTAACCTGTCGCTGAAACTGCTTCTCTGTCTCTGGATGGTGCTATGTAGAGGATGTTCAGAGTTTTCCATAATTGACCGTAACCTACTCAGCGCCCTTCGCTCAGCTACCAATGTTAAACTCTCCAGTACTTTGCCCACGACAGAGCCCGCCTTCCTTACCAGCTTATTAAGACATGAGGCGTCCCTCTTCTTAATGCTTCCTCCCCAACACGCCACCACGAAGAAGAGGGCGCTCTCCACAACTGACCTATAGAACATCTTCAGCATCTCACTACAGACATTGAATGACGCCAACCTTCTAAGGAAGTACAGTCGACTCTGTGCCTTCCTGCACAAGGCATCTGTGTTGGCAGTCCAGTCTAGCTTCTCGTCTAACTGTACTCCCAGATACTTGTAGGTCTTAACCTGCTCCACGCATTCTCCATTAATGATCACTGGCTCCATATGAGGCCTAGATCTCCTAAAGTCCACCACCATCTCCTTGGTCTTGGTGATATTGAGACGCAGGTAGTTTGAGTTGCACCATATCACAAAGTCCTGTATCAGTTTCCTATACTCCTCCTCCTGTCCATTTCTGACACACCCCACTATGGCCGTGTCATCTTCTTCACATTCTTCACTTCTGCACATGGCAGGACTCCGAGTTATATTGGAAGTCCGATGTGTACAGGGTGAACAGGACCGGAGAGAGCACGGTCCCCTGCGGCGCTCCTGTGCTGCTGACCACCGTGTTAGACCTACAGTCTCCCAACCGCACATATTGAGGTCTATCTGTCAAGTAGTCCACTATCCAATCCACCATGTGAGAGTCTACTCCCATCTCCGTTAGTTTGTGCCTTAAGATCTTGGGCTGGATGGTGTTAAAGGCACTAGAGAAGTCCAGGAATGTAATCCTCACAGCACCACTGACCCCATCTAGGTGAGAGAGGGATTTGTGCAGCAAATACGTGATAGCATCCTCCACTCCCACCTTCTCATTATACGCATTACAGCTAACACTTCACTATAAAAAGTGTAGCCAAAAATGTCACATGTAAAGTATAGAGTTTACCACAATATTAATCCATACATGTAAACCTGGATAAATTTCAAGAGTTCATTCACTTATTGGACTATCTAGTATCTACAGTATATAACCCAAACACCTCAGCAGGATAAAAATTAGCAAGGTAACTGTAGGCCAATTTTCTTCAGGAACATTGAAGTAATGGAAGTTTTCTGAGTATGGAATTCTATTAATTCAGCACAGAGTGGAATCAAATAATTATTCTGATATTCAGAACTGCCCAACAATCTTGAAGTGGTCCACTCAGGGCTTTCTACATTGATAGTACAACATTATCCTACTTCTAGATATAAAGGATGGAAATAATTTTCTTTAAAACTTTCAATAGAGCAATGATTACAATTTTCTGAAGTTCAAAAAGTAGCTCAAATATAACAGTTCAGAATCCAGTCTGATTTGTATAGAGTAAAAACTAGAGATAAAGGAAAGGGTCATTTAACTCAAGCCTGTTCTGCATTTAGTGATGTTGTGGCCAATCTGCAACCAAAAGCTCCCCACTCTCCTTTATTTGCACTCAATACTTCAGTTTCTTTTTAAAAATCTATTAATCTCATATTCAGAAATAACAACTGGTCCAACAGCAATTGTCACTTCTGAAAGAGAATACAATTTCTGCCTCCCTTTGAGTAATCTGCCACTTTATCTTCACTACTTAAAAGGTCTAGTTTTAAGTTTACACTCCCCAATCTTTATAAAATAGTTTCTAGCAACCCCCAATTCCCCTTAATTCCTCTAATCAAATCGCTTTTAAGCCTTCTAGGATCTGAGGATAGAATCACAATTGTGCAAGCTCCATTCATCATTACAGTGCAAACCAGTTATTATTCTTGTTTCCAATAATGTTCACTAACAAGAAATGATCTAAGTTTTCCACATTTGTAGCACAGCTCCCCATTTCTAGACATAAAAGTCCATTACTCTTTTAGATTATTTTCCTTACCCAGCCACAGTGTTTATTGATCTATGTGCATAAAAACCCCAAGTCTCTTTGGATTCCCACTTCTTTTCTCATTTAGAAAATGCATGGCTTTCCCTTTTTAGGTTCAAATCAGATGATCAAATGGCTTTCAGTGTTTAAATTTGTTTGGCAGTGAGAAATACACTCAATATTCTGACACAAAGCCCCTAAACCTAGTCAGTAAAGTTGTAAACATGTTCTCCTACTGGCCAAGCATGTGTTTGGTGAGGTAGAGACCATTTCTAAAGGCATCTCAATAAGACCAGAGAAGTATGTCTCCACCTCTGCTAAAAATAACATGGGAATTACAGAATGTAGGAGTAAGACAAAATGCTTTATACAATAATGTATCTACTTCTGTTATTTAATTAGAAGACATAGTTTTTCCAACCAAAACTTGCTGACTTTTTTATTGTTCTGTGGCAACATATTTTTACAATGGTGTATAGTTGAATGTATAGATTCCAATGCCCTGCTATCCCCCTGCTATCAACATGGCCTCAATTTCTAATCCACAAAACTGCCATGGAAGTAAGTAATTCTTAATCCTGAGGGATAGCCTAAGAAGCAGCAGATAGTTCTTTTGCAAACATGTAAGAGATAGATGAAGGAAATACAGAACAAATTAGGCATCAAATACACTGTGGGGCAGTGAATAGAGCTTGAAAAGAAAAGGATGAAGGTGATATTGCAGCAGAGTGAGAAGAGATGGTAAATGGAAATGAAGAACTGACTAGATTGGTAAAATAAAGGCAAACAGTGCCTAAATAACCTTCAATGGACTAAGAGAGAGGACTGACAAGGGGAGTGTAGTAGATGTAACTTCAAGTACCATATAAATATTCAAATAAGAACATGACATAAATGGGATGGTGCTAACTTGTATAAGAAATTGACTGAGGCACAAGAGCCAGAGAATAGTGGTGAATGATTATTTATCTGACAAAGTGAAAACTCCCAAAGGTCAGTGTCAGACACTTTGTTTTTCAATTTTATATGTAATTTAAAGATGTGGATTTAGAGAATACTTTTTTTTACAACACCATACAAAACTTAGAAATGTAGAAAATAGACTACTTTAAAGCAGTGTACTCCAGGAGGATGCAGGCAAACTGATGGAATGATCAGGTGTATCACAAGTCTATTTTAATATTAAAAAGTGTGAAGTGTACTTAGGGAGAAACAACAAAGAGAGCATATTACCCCAAACAGTACAATAAAGAGAGGGGAGGGGTGAGAAGGGAATTCAGGATGACAGGAACATAAAGGTATGTATTTAATAATCTTTGAAGGTGATAGGACAAATTAATTAGCCAATTGAGGAAAATAAATTGGTTAAAAAAACCCATGGTAAATCCGCACAAATTGCTGATTAAGCCTAATCTGAAGAACTATAAACATCTGGACATCTGATGTTTTGGGTGTACAGTATATGAAAATGACGTTAGGGTTAAGGTACAAGTTCAAGGCATGCATATTAGAAAACTACCAATGAGCATCAGAAGCAATACCAAGAGTCAAATGAGATTAATAGTACAAAAATTCTACTTCAACATATTTTAAATTTAGAAAATGAGACAGTAAAATATGAAAATAGTTGTGGTGGCAGTGCCTGTAAACTTATTTACCCCCCACCCCCAGAAGATTTCAGTTTTATTGTTTTAAAACATTGAATCACAGTGGATTCAATTTGGCTTTTTTTGATATTGATCAACAAAAAAAGACACTTTCATGTCAAAGTGAAAACAGATCTCTACAAAGTGATCTAAATTAATTATAAATGCAAAACACAAAATAATTGATTGCTTAAGTATTCACCCCTTTTAAGAGTAGTGGACATAGCCCAGACCATCATAGGAAAAGCCCTCCCCTCCCCATCTCCTCCAGCCCTGACATTCTGACCTTTTCAATCTGGTCCAGTGCTTAAATTAGCCAAACAGCAGGCCATTCCTCACTCTCAGACCCAGGCCTTGCTGCTTCAATATGCTCTCATGCCTGGGACCCGCGGCCTCAATTCCGCCCATAACCAATCTTTCTAATCTGACCTGGTGCTTAAATCAGTCAAACACCGACTTGTTTCTCACTCTTGGGCCTGGGCCCCGCTGCCTCAACTCTACCTTGCCACAGCTCGCCTCGCCTCAGTTCTGCTGCTTTGGATCGCCAAGTCCACTCCAGCAATGGTCAAACATTGGCTTGTTCCCAGCTCTCAGGCCCAGGCCCAGGCCCCGCTGCCTTGATTCGGCTCATATACACCATGCAGAAATATCCTGCACCTTTGCAACTTCAGTTTTTGCTCAAAAATGCTAGGTTGTACAGGTAGTTCAAAAGCTCAACTCCAAAACAGAAGTTACAGGCTATTGATTGCAGTGAACATTTCTGAGAAAAAGTGTGTTAATAATGCAGTTAGTAGTTTTGTTTGCTGCCAGCAATTTGTTGCTGTGCTTCACCAGTGCCATCTTAAACGAGTGACTGGTGACATAGACGTACTTTGATAATAAACTTTGAACTCCGATTGAGAGAAGACTGATGGGGTTTTGTCCTGCTTTTTGAGCATTGGACATATCTGGATAGTTTTATACATGTTCAGGGAGAATTCATGTATTGTAGCTAACTAAAACTGCATGTCTATGTATTTAGCTACTTCCAGAATACAAGCCTTCAGCATTACAGTACTTCAAAATATTTTTAAAAATTGTAAATGCAGGAAATCTGAAATAAAAACAAAACAAAATTAGAAAACTCTGCAGATTAAGCATTCTCTGTGGAAATAGAAATAAAATGATGCTTTAGGCTAAGTAGCTTCAATGCAAGTATCTAATCAGCCAATCAAGTGGCAGCAACTCCATGCATAAAAGCATACAGACAGACAATTGGTTCAGTTGTCAGATCAAACATCAGAACGGGGAAGAAATGTGATCTAAGTGATTTTAACAGTGGAATGATTATTGGTTTGAGTATCTCAGAAACTGATCTCCTATGGTTTTTATGCACAATATCTAGAGTTTACAGAAAATGGTGCAAAAAAAAACATCCAGTGTGTGGCAGGTTTGTGGGCAAAAACGCCTTGTTCATGAAAGGGTTCAAGCTGACAAGGTGGCAACAGTAACCCAACTAACCATGTGGTGTGCAGAAGAGCATCTTTGAACGCACATGTCAAACCTTGAAGTAGATGGACTATAGCAGCAGAACTATGAACATGCATTCAGTAAATATGGAGTGTGTTTTCCTTTCCACACTTGCTGCATGAACTTGTTAGTGTTTTTGGCACTTTGTTTTTATTTCAACATTACAGCAATCTCCCAGGCCCACAGCTATAATTACCCATTTCTTGATGATGTGCAAGTTAATTTGACTGAAGTCTGTAAGAGCCCTGGAAGTAGAGATTAATTTGTTCCCTTAACATTAATGGCTAAAGATTATTTTTAAACATTGCCATTCTTTTTGCAATATTTTATCTATCTATCCTATGATTAAAGAATTCAGTCTCAAAAAATCACAAGCCTGAGGTATTATGATCCTTAAACTTACAATGTAAAATTAACCAGAGATTGATCATGACATTTTACAATATACTGCCTTTGTACTGCTTAAAAACTAACCTTTTCTCTTCTGAAAGCCAAGCTCATTTTCCACAGCAAAATCTCCTTGAAACCTGGTTAAAAAAATGCAGTGGTTATTATATGTGCATTCCACACTTTTAACACTCCCATATGAATAGTCATTGTTAACTTTGCACCTGGGAAGGAATCCAATGGCACAGTTCTGTGTATTAATGAGATTATATAAAACCAAATTCAGTTCTCAATTTTGGTGAAATTTCAGCATTAAAACATTCTTCATTTTATTCAGATCGAAATATTCAAAACAATGAAAGAAGAAAATTAATAGTTGCAAGATACTTTGGTTTTAAATGAGCTTCTTAAAGGTATCAAATTACAACACCTCACACTTGTCTGCATTAAATTCCATCTGCCATTTTCAGCCCATTTTTCCAGCTGGTCCAGCTTTGATAGCCTTCCATGATGCATCCAGTCTTGGTGTAATCTGCATATTTGCTGATACATTTTACTATATTACTATCCAGATCGTTGATATCCAGACTCTACAACTCGTGTTCTTGATATATATATATTGCTTATTTATTTATGATTACTATTGTTTTTTTCTTTTTTGTATTCACATAGTTTTTGTCTTTGCACATTAGATGGCAAACATCTTTGCCTCTGTAATCTGTATATGGTCCATTCCCTCAGTGCTGTTTTGCCTTACTTCTATAGATTTTATCCATCTCCCAAATAAACACAGATGCAAAAATATTCATTTAGTATCTCTTTGAGCTCCATGCATAGATGACCATTCGGATCTTCAAGTGAACCAATTTTGTCCCTTCCTATCCTTTTGCTCTTAATATTTCTGAAAATGCCTTTAGTTTCTCCTTCACCTTGTCTGCTACAGCAACTCTATTCCTTCTTTTAGTCCTCCTGCTTTCCTTAAGTGTTTTCTTGTATTTCTTATACACCCCAAGTATCTCATTTGTTCCTGCCTGCCTATATCTCCTTCTTCTCCTTAATCAGGGCCTCAATGTCTCTCAAAAAAAAAAGCCTCTCTAAACCTATTTCCCATTCCTTTTACACTGACAGGAATATACAAAATCTGTACTCGCAAAATGTCACCTTTGAAGGCCTCCCACTTGCCAGGAAACAACCTGCCCCAATCTACTCTTACCAGATCCTTTCTAATACCATCAAGATTGGCCTTTCTCCAATTTAGGATCTCCACCTGAAGACCAGACTTACACTTCTTCACAATTATCTTGAAACTAAATGCATTATGATCACTAGATGCAAAGTATTCCCTTACACAAACTTCTGTCACCTGCCCTGCCTCATTCCCTTATGGGAGATCTAGTATCTCACTCGCCTTTTTTGGGATCTCTATGTATTGATTAAGGTAACTTTCTTGAACATGTTTGACAAACTCTATCTCATCTAGTCTTTTTACAGTATGGAAGTCTCAATCAATATGTGGAAAATTAAAATCACCTACTATCACAACCTTATGTTTTTTGCAACTAAATCAGAATCAGATATAATATCATTGGTATACAGTATGTTGTGAAATTTGTTAACTTCACGGCAACAGTACAATGAAATACATGATAAATAAATATAGAGAAAAAATGAGTTACATTAAGAGTGTTTGTGTGTATGTATGTGTGTGTGTATATATATATATACAATGTCTATTAAATAGTTAAGTTAAAATAAGTTAGTGCAAAATAACAAATAAAGTAGTGAGGTAGTGTTCATGGGTTCAATGTCCATTTAGAAATCAGATGGCAGAGGGGAAGAAGCTGTTCCTGAATCACTGATGTATGCCTTCAGGCTTCTGTACTCCTTCCCAACAGTAACAGTGTGAAGAGGGCTTGTCCTGGGTGGTGGGAATCCTTAATGATGGACGCCGCCTTCCTAAGACACCTCTCCTTAAAGATGTCTTGGATACTATGGAGGCAGTACCCATGATAGAGCTGACTAATTTTACAAGGTCCTGGAACTTATTTCAATCTTCAGCAGTAGTCCCCCACCAGACAGTGATGCAGTCAGTCAGAATGCTCTCCATGGTACATTTGTAGAAGTTTCCAAGTGCTTTAGTTGACAAACCATATTTCCTCAAACTCCTAATGAAATATAGCTTCTGTCTTGCCTTTTTTGTAGCTGCATCAGGTTAGGTCCTCAGAAATATTGACACCTAGGAACTTGAAATTGCTCACTCTCTCCACTTCCGATCCCTGTATGGGGATTGGTTTATGTTTCCTCGTCTTACCCTTCCTGAAATCTATAATCAGCTCTTTGTTCTTGCTGATGTTGAGTGCAAGGTTGTTGCTGTGACACCACTCAACTAACTGATATACTTCACTCCTGCACGCCCTTTTGTCACCATCTGAAATTCTGCAAACAATGGTTTCTCTTCATGATGTTGGACTTTGCTTTATAGGAATAATGGCCTGCAAACCCTGCCAGAATTGACATGCATCCAATGTCACCTCTATTCTCTCCTGGAACTGTTTCTTGGCTCTTGAAATAGCCCTCCACGAATAATACCTGGTTTTCTTTACAGACCTAGATCACCAGACTTAAATGCCACAGATCTAGCCCTTAGCAAGCTAGAAGTTCCTGGTTCATCTATATCTTTTGGTGTGGGAATGTGCAGCAAGTTTTCATAGGCACACACTCATCCACACAGGTTTTAATGAATTCGGTGACAACTGTGGCATACTCATCCAGATTCCAAGATGACTCCCTGAACATAATCCAGTCCACCGATTCAAAGCAGTCCTGTAGGTGCTCCTGTGCTTCCCTTGTCCATACATTCTTGGTCCTCACTACCAGTGCTACAATCTTCAGTCTCTGCCTATGCTCAGAGAGTAGAAGTACCGCCAGGTGATCAAACTTTCCAAAATGTGGTCTTGGGATAGCACAGTAGGCACTCTTGATCTTAGTGTAACAGTGATCCAATGAGTTATTTCCTCTGGTACCACAGGTGAATTGTTGGTAATAATTATCAAGCTGGCCGAGTTAAATCCCTCAGAATGATGGGGAATATATCAGGGTGCACTGTTTCATTCCTCTTGGTTACATCACTCAGTTCATCTAAAGCCTGTTTGACATTAGCCTGAGGTGGAATATACACCACTAGCAAAAAGATCACTGAAATCTCCCATGGCAGGTAAAATAGCCAACACTTAATTGAGATATTCCAGGTCTGGTGAGCAATATTAGGACGTCACCGACACATTAATACACCACAAGGAGTTGATTGTGAGATACATCTCCACCTCTGCTTTGACCGACCTATCTTGACTGTGTATTGTGAACCTGTCTATTTGAATCACTGTGTACGGCATGGAAGGGGTTAACCTAGATTTTGGAAAACAGAGGACATAGGCATTCCTAACGTCCCTCTGATACAACACTCTAGCTCTGAGATCGTCAATTTTACTTACCAGAGACTATTTGTTTGCCAGCAAGATAGATGGCATTGGGAGTCGAGAACCTCGTTTTTCCTAAGTGCACCGTCAGACCAGCACATCAACCCTTCTTTCGCTAGCGGCTTCTTAAAGAGGCAAATTGGCTCCTCTGAATCCCACTGACAATTGTGTGGTCTATATAAAATCCCATTAATTTGGTCATCCTTTTATTCCTCAGTTCCACCCATATAGAATCAATAAATAAGATCTGAGTACAGCCGTGACATTTTCTTGACTAGTAATGCCATACACCCCCTTTTTAATCCCTCCCCCTCTATCACATCTAAAACAACAAAATATCAGAACACTGGGCTGACAGTCCTGCCCTTCCTGTAACAAAGTCTCATTAATGGATACAATGTCATAATTCTATGTGCAGATCCATGTCCTAAGCTCATCCACCTTTCCTACAATACTCCTTGCATTAAAATCACTATCATTATGTACTGTGTTGTATGATGTGGGCAATCATGGTCTCTTTGATCAGGACTGTTCTTGGTAAATTTCTCTACACATGTGGTTTGCCACTTCCTTCTTCTGGGCAGTCCCTTTACAAGAGGGGTAACCCCAGCTATTATCAATACTCTTCAAAATTGTCTGCTTGGTCGCATAACCAGGTCTTGTGATATGCACCACCTGCTCCCACGGGTATTATCTCCCTCTAGTTCAGATGTAAACCTCCAGGCTGTACAGATTTTGTCTTCCCTGCAAGAGAGCCCAATGATTCAGAAATCTAAAGCCCTCCCTCCTGCACCATCACCTTAGCCACATGATTTTCTTATTTCAGGCCTCACTAGCATGTGGCATGGGTAGCAATCCTGAGATCACAACCCTGGAAGTCATGTCATTTAACCTTGCACCTAATCCCCTGAAGTCACTTTGCAAGACTATCCTACCCATTTCTTGGTACCGACATAGACCACAGCCTCTGGGTGCTTACCCTCCAACTTAAGAATGCTGTGGATTTAATCCGAGATATCTCTGACCCTGGAACCCAGGAGACAACATTCCATGCGGAAATTTCAATCTCGTCCACAGAATCTCCTGTTCTTTCTATTGAAATTCCTATCACTACAGCTCACCTCTTCTCTCTTCCCTTCTGAGCCACTGAATCAGACAGTGCCAGAAACCTGACCTCTGTGGCTGTCCTCTGCGAGGTCATCCTTGTTAGCAGAGTACCTTGTTATTAAGGGGAACAAACACAAGAGTACTCTGCACTGGCTGCCTATCCCCTTTCCCTCTCCCATCAGTCATCTGTGTCCTGCACCTTGGGACCTGCACCTGAACTCTTCTTCCGTCGCCTATTTCTCGGAGCCTACTACTTTAACAAGGATTCCCCTCCCCCTATTGATGACCCCTTCTCCCGTCTTCAACCCTCCTCCTGGACACCCCCACCAGGCCTTCCACCTGCACTTGATCTTTTCATCTCTAACTGTCGCCGAGACATCAACTGTATCAACTTCACCATTCATCTCTCCTGTTCCAACCTCACTCCCTCTGAACGCACTGCTCTCCACTCTCTCCGCACTAATCCTAACCTCAACATCAAACCCGCAGACAAAGGTGGTGCCGTAGTAGTCTGGCAGACGGACCTCTACCTCAGTGAGGCCAAACTGCAGCTCTCTGACACCTCCTCTTATTTACCCCTGGAACAGGACCCCCACCAAAAAACAATTGTCTCCCGTACCAACACTGCCCTTATCAACTCCGGAGACCTTCCATCCTCAGCTAAAAAACTCATAATTCCCACAACCCGCACTGCTCGCTTTTACCTCCTCCCCAAGATCCACAAGCCTGACTGTCCTGGTAGGCCTATAGTTTCGGCCTGCTCCTGCCCCATTGAACTTGTATCTGCCTACCTGGACTCCATTTGGACTCCAACACCAGCTCCATAGCAAAGAAAGCCCAGCAGCATCTCTACTTTTTGCGAAGGCTGAGGAAAGTCCATCTCCCACCCCTCATCCTCATCACATTCTACAGGGGTTGTATTGAGAGCATCCTGAGCAACTGCATCACTGCCAACGGATAGTAAGGTCAGCTGAGAAGATCATCGGGGTCTCTCTTCCTGCCATCACGGACATTTACACTACACGCTACATCCGCAAAGGAAACAGCATTATGAAGGACCCCATGCACCCCTCATACAATCTCTTCTCCCTCCTGCTGTCTGGGAAAAGGCTCCGAAGCATTTGGGCTCTCACGACCAGACTATGTAACAGTTTCTTCCCCCAAGCTATCAGACTCCTCAATACCCGAAGCCTGGACTGACAGCTTGCCCTACTGTCCTGTTATTACTTATTGTAATGCCTGCACTGTTTTTGTGCACTTTATGCAGTCTGGTGTAGCTTTCTCTGTGTTTTTTTTAATTATGTAGTTCAGTCTAGTTTTTTGTACTGTGTCCTGAAAAACGTTGTCTCATTTTTACTATGCACTGTACCCGCAGTTATGGTCAAAATGACAATAAAAGTTGACTTGACTTGACTTGATTTTGTCACCCATAGTTCAGTCCCTCCCCACCTACATCTGGGATACATCCTACGTCCTCCACCTCTTCAATAACTTCCAGTTCCCCGGTCCCGACCGCTTCATTTTCACCATGGATGTCCAATCCTTATACACCTCAATTCCCCATCCAGAAGGCCTCAAAGCCCTCCGCTACTTTCGGGTTAATAGACCTCACCAGTTCCCCAACACCACCGCACTCCTCCGGTTGGTGGAACTGGTACTCACACTTAATAACTTCTCTTTCAGCTCTTCCCACTTTCTTCAGACCAAGGGTGTAGCTATGGGCACTTGCATGGGCCCCAGCTACGCCTGCCTCTTCGTGGGTTATGTGGAACAGTCTATGCTCCGAATCTATACTGGTACCACTCCCCAACTTTTCCTTCGCTACATTGACGACTACATTGGTGCTGCTTCCTGCACCCATGCTGAGCTCGTCAATTTCATTGACTTTGCCTCTAACTTTCACCCAGCCCTCAAATTCACTTGGTCCATCTTGGACACTTCTCTCCCCTTTCTCGATCTCTATCTCTGGAGACAGACTGTCCACTGACATCTTCTATAAACCCACTGACTCCCATAACTACCTTGATTATACCTCTTCCCACCCTGCCAAATGTAAAAAAGCTATTCCCTATTCGCAGTTCCTCCGTCTCCGCCGCATCTGCTCCCAGGATGAGGCTTTCAATTCCAGGACATCTCAAATGTCCTCTTTCTTTACGAATTGTGGTTTCCCTTCTGCCGTCATCAATGATGCCTTCACACGCATCTCCTCCATTTCCTGCACCGGCCCTCATCCCATCCTCCCGTCACCACAACAGGGACCATGTTCCCCTTGTCCTCACCTACCACACCACCAGCCTCCGGATCCAGCATATTATCCTCCGCAACTTCCGCCACCTTCAACAGGACCCCACCACTAAGCATATCTTTTCCCCTCTACCCCTTTCTGCTTTTTGCAGGGATCGTTCCCTCCGGAACTGCCTGGTCCACACGTCCCTCTCCACAGATCTCCCACCTGGTACTTATCCCTGCAAGCATAAGTGCTACACCTCCTCTCTTACCACCATTATGGGCCCCAAATAGTCCTTCCAGGTGAGGCAACATTTCACTTCTGAGTCTGTTGGGGTAATCTATTGCATCCGGTGCTCCCAGTGCGGCCTCCTCTACATCGGCGAGACCCGACACAGATTGGGGGACCGCTTTGTCGAGCACCTCTGCTCCGTCTGCCACAACAGATAGGATCTCCCGGTTGCCACCCACTTCAACTCTGTTTCACATTCCCATTCGGATATGTCCATACATGGCCTCCTCTACTGCCATGATGAGGCCAAACTCAGGTTGGAGGAGCAACATCTCATATACTGTCTGGGTAGTCTCCAGCCCCTTGGTATGAACATCGAATTCTCCAACTTCCGGTAATTCCCTCCCTCTCCCTTCCACCATCCCACTTTCACTCTGCCTCCTCTTCTAGCTGCCTACCACCTCTCTCATGATTCTGTCTTCTTCTACTACCCATAGTGCTTTCCCCTTACATTCCTTCTTCATCTCTCCTGCCTATCCCCTCCCTGTTTCCCCTCCCCCACCCCTTGATCTTTCCTGATCCCCCCACCTTCTTTATAGGGCCCCTACCCCCTCCTTCTTCAGTCCTGACAAAGGGTCTCGGCCCGAAACGTTGACCGCTCATTTCAACGGATGCTGCTGAGTTCATCCAGCTTTTGTACGTGTTGATTTGACCACAGCATCTGCAGTGTACTTTGTGCTTACCTTGGGTGCAACTACTTCCTTGCATGTCCTGTCTATCAATCTCTCAGCTTCCCAAATGATTGAGAGTTTATCCAATTCTAACTCCTTAATGTACTTTTTGCAGGTGTAGTCATCAGGGATGCTGGAGGTCTCCCTATGTTCCCAGAACCCAAGGAGAAAGGGGGGAAGTGGGGGGGGGGGAGGTAAAATCTTCTTAACTAAGCCTAAGCCTCTTGAGCCAAAGATTCAACTCCCCACTCTAACACTGGCCAACTCATACATTGGCCACTATGCTTAAACTTAACTTCTTTTAATTGGCTTCTTCCAAATGCCAAATTACTTACAATCCAACATCTCCTCAGGAAATGTGGGGCACAGAATGTCCCAACTGCTCCCATTCACTTCTTTTGAAATCCCTCTTTCTCTATGGCTTTCTGGCTCTCTCTGTTATTTTTGGTTTTATCTTCTGCAGCTATCTATTCTTGTTGTCTACTCATCATGTATCAAGAGAAATTTATTCATCCTCCACTCCCTTCAGTTTCCAGAGATAGAGAAAATCATAGAAGAATTCACAAGTTAAACAACTCTCGGGAGACTGATACAAAGTCTTGACCTGAAACATCAACCACCATGTTGCCTCCACAGATGCTGCCTGACTCATTGAATTCTTCCAGCAGTTGGATTTTGCTTCAAATTCCACTATGTGCAGTCTCTCATGTCTACATATGGGAAAACACCTCCTTTCCAAGCCTTTCAACCCAATACCTGAAAAGCCGACAACCACTCTTTATGCTGGTAAGGGACTGTTTCCCTCTTCTGGGGAAATTAGAACTAGAAGTTATAGCCTCAGAATCAACTATTTGGTTTCAAATTTCTCCATCAGATAGTTGCAAATCTGAAATGCCCCACTTGAAGGGTAGTGAATGTTTAGTCTTTAAATACATTCAAGGCAAGGTTCAATAGACTTTTGGACTCTAAAGGGATCGAGTGAGAGTGAGAAAGTAGATTTGAGGTGGAGCATCTTATTGACAAGGTCGAAGCCATAATTCACTTCTGCTCTTACTTTGTACATACTTACATCAGTCATTCTTCACTCTTACCACGGTTTAAATTCACCTCTGAAATTAAACACATGCCCTGCGCCAGCCAAAATGGATCTTCTCTTTAAGACCAATTTTAAATGCAAAAGAGCACCAGCTATTTTCTCCTGAAGCATGCAGGTGCTGAACAATAAACAAAGTGCTGCCTGCGTCAAGACATTTTACATATAGCACAAAATTGATCTAATATCTGCATTAAGCTCAACTGTTGCAGGTTGATCACACATTGAAAAAATCTGCATATGATTTTGGAGTGAATCAATTTAACTCCTTTTTCCATTTATGTATCATAACCATAAGTTTCTGTTCATTGATTCTGGGACTGCCAGTTTAACTCATCTTCCCAAGACGGCGATGGTGACATATAGCAAAATTTTATTGACACTTCACTAAACTACTAAATATATTTCTTCTGATTTATAATTAATGCAATCCGCAGCCTGTAACTTCCCCTTAAGAAATGTCCTTTTGAAATGTCTAAATAGAACAGAACAATACAGCACAGTACAGGCTATTCGGCCCACAATGTTGTGCCAAACCTTAAACCCTGCCCCCCCCCATATAACCCTCCACCTTAAATTCCTCCATATACCTGTCCAGTAGTCTCTTAAATTTCACTAGTGTATCTGCCTCCACCACAGACTCAGGCAGTTCATTCCACGCACCAACCACTCTCTGAGTAAAAAACCTTCCTCTAATATCCCCCTTGAACTTTCCTCCCTTTACCTTAAAGCCATGTCCTCTTGTATTGAGCAGTGGGGAAGAGGCACTGGCTGTCCACTCTATCTATTCCTCTTAATATCTTGTATACCTCTATCATGTCTCCTCTCAACCTCCTTCTCTCCAGAGAGTAAAACCCTAGCTCCCTTAACATCTGATCATAATGCATACTCTCAAAACCAGGCAACATCCTGGTAAATCTCCTCTGTACCCTTTCCAATGCTTCCACATCCTTCCTATAGTGAGGCGACCAGAACTGGACACAGTACTCCAAGTGTGGCCTAATCAGAGTTTTATAGAGCTACATCATTACCCCGCAACTCTTAAACACTATCCCTCGACTTATGAAAGCTAACACCCCATAAGCTTTCTTAACTACCCTATCTACCTGTGAGGCAATTTTCAGGGATCTGTGGACGTGTACCCCCAGATCCCTCTGCTCCTCCACAGTATCCTGCCATTTACTTTGTACTCTGCCTTGGAGTTTGTCCTTCCAAAGTGTACCACCTCACACTTCTCCGGGTTGAACTCCACCTGCCACTTCTTAGCCCACTTCTGCATCCTATCAATATCTCTCTGCAATCTTCGACAATCCTCAACACTATCCACAACACCACCAACCTTTGTGTCATCTGCAAACTTGCCAACCCACCCTTCTACCCCCACATCCAGGTCGTTAATAAAAATCATGAAAAGTCAAATGTACTCCCTCCACCATGACCCTCTGCTTTCTGCAGGCAAGCCATTACTGAATCCGCCTGGCCAAACTTCCCTGGATCCCATGCCTTCTGACTTTCTGAATAAGCCTACCATGTGGTAACGTACTAGTGATTTTACGACCTTTGGAAGGTTTCATCAAACTTGGCTCAAGAATGCAGGTACAGCCATTGCTGAGGCAGACTTCAGTCCAGAATAAAGATTCAATACTTGAGAGTGAAAAATGAACTGGTGTTTAGCATTGTCTATCTGTGTTTGACCCATCTCCTTCTCTTCTTGCTACTACTATCAGAGTGCAGGAGGCTTGAGTCCTATGTCACCAGATTCGGGAGCAGTTGTTGCCCTGCAGACATCAGGATCCTGGACCAGTTTCACTTGTCTCAGTGCTGAACTGACTCTGCAGCTGTGTACTCACTTTTGGAAATCTGCAGTTCACATTCTAGGTATTTTTAAAGATTTTTTTTACTACTTGCATGATTTGTCCTCTTTTGTACTTTGGATGTTTCTCAGTTTTTGTTGTGTGTCGTTTTTCGTGGATGCTATTGTGTTCCTTTTTTTTGTGAGTGCCAGCATGAAGATGAATCTTAAGGTTGTACATGGTGTACAGTGGATTCCAGTTAATTGGGACATCGGGACGAATACATTTTGGCCCAATTAAGCAGCTGCCCAATTAGCTGAAGTTTCATGCAAATAGTTAAAAAGATATTTTTTAAAAAAAGACAAACTACCATTATAAGGGTGGTTGTCCATTGTATGATGAATAGGAAACCTGTGTAGAAGAGTTTTTAAGAGTGAAAAAGCCCTGCACTGGGGCTCTCTCTTGACCTCAAAAGTCCAGGTCCAGTAGTACAAGTAGTCATCACAACTGGGTTGTAGTAGATGATCCTGCCCTACACTCGTCACAGAGCAATGCAGAACCGCCTTCCTGGCCGTTCGATCTCATCTCACTGTAGATGTCATCTGCCCAGTCCACCAGAGCTGACTTCACATGCTAGGACAGACATGTTCCTATTTCATAGGGGTACAAGACCCACTGGCTACCTTCACCTCATGTAACCTGCCTGTAGAAGTGGTGCACCAGGGTGTGGCCGCTGATGCGTGCAAACAGCTACTTGGAGCCACAAGTGAGAACTGAATGTCTGGTGGGGACCAAGGGTGATATTCAAGATGCTTCAAATTCTTTGTAGATCCTAAATCATTGAAGTAGTGAAATCATTCCATTTTCACACCCAACTGTTTCAAGCATTTCCAAGCCTGAATACTTGAAACTGTAGTGAGAGAAACTGTTATGAATTGCTTTATTGCTATTTCTCATCAACTATCAATAACCAAAACTACTGCTTTTTCAACACAAACACACACAATTGATGCTATTTAAAAACTGTTCACTCCAAGCATGATGTAGTATCTAATGGCCACAGAAGTGCACACAACTAATACTAATTAGAAACTGCAATGGTCTCCTGTCCCAATTAAGCAGCATAGTGTCCCAAATAAGCGAAGGGAATCCCAGCCACTTTCTTGATTAGTTGTTTTGTTCTTTAAGAGTTTTCCCAAATAAACAACTGTCCCAATTAACAAATGGCCCAATTAATTGGAATGTACTGTACATACTTCGATAAAAATTTTGAGTTTTGAAATTATGGTGGAAAATATCAGCAATGACAAGGTAAAAATTTAACTTCATTACAACTGCTGTACTATCCAAGTAATTATATTTCGATAAATACAAAATGATAACTTCCTAAGTACTGTAGAGGGGAGGAAAGACACCTACATGTCCTCAGTTTTGTTTGCATCCCATGCCCTTTTCCATTCTCCTTTGGAATTCTTGTGACGTGCCAACCTTTCCTGATCAATCTGTTCTCGCTCCTTCTTCCAGCGGATGTACTCTGCTCTCTCCCGCCCCGTCATCAACATGGTCATATCCACAGTGCCTTTCTGTGTTGGAATCCCACCCTCCTGAAGCAAACAGAAAAAGTACCATATTAAATGAACAACATTTTCATTGAAATAAGACTGCATAATTAGTCAAGATCAGTATGTCTCCTTATCAATTCCAACCACCTGTATTGGACAAATAACACTAACTATTTGCCACCATCATTTGGGCCAATTACAAAGGAATGGATTTAACGCTCTAAGCTATCAGCTAGCTTGTCACTTGCAGCATCTGCTTCAAAGAGGTTTGATGGTTGTCCAGAATTCTTTACATTCATACATTGAACACGAGGGCCACTTTTATTTCCCAACCATATTATGTAAACTGTCAATTCCCTTCTTTATTAATCACCGCCATCCTTGTGGTGCAGAAGGGATTTTTCCAGATGCTCACAAGGAAGATTTTATGCAGCGGTCTGTGCAAGTTGTGTCGTTGTCAATGCACAAGTCAATATACATAATACAGATTATTTCTTATTCTGGTTTGCTGTAGTACTTCTGACTAATTTGAGTGGGTTTCTAGGCTATGTTAGGGGCAGTCAAGGAAAAACCAATTTGTTGTGGACTGGAATTATTGTATTAGATCACCATCACTGATACCAATTATCATTTCAGATTATTTAACTGAATTTATATTTCCCAGTAGTCCTGATGGGATTTGAGTCCATACTTCGGAATTAGACATCCAGATGGCAGGATGTATGTTGCCTCCCAGTTTCCAAGGTCAAGAGTATCTCCAAGAAAGTTCAAAGAGGGTAACTAGCCAAAGGTTGTTGGTACAAATGACACAGGCAGAACAAGGGACAATTTTCCTGGTATTCAGTGAACCACCTAGAATGCTAAGGGCCTGGCCTGGATGGGATGCAATTGATGAATTGTGTCTAGGAAAGTTCCTGAGTCAATATATAGGGAGGTCTTCCAGTAAGAATGCAATACAGGATCTCAGGACAAGAGGCAGATTAAGTAACTGAAGTGGCAGTCGAGCAATGTGGCTCGAAAAACAATTAACTATTAATTTTAAGATAATAATGGAACAGCATAGGTTATGTTTAAAGGTTATGGCTCTAAACCAAAGCAGGGCTAATTTTGGGAGAAAAAGACAGGATCTAGCAGAGGTCAACTGGATGAGTCTCTTTGAAAGGAAAGGAAAGGAACAAATGGCAAGTGGAAGGCTTTCAAGAATGTGACAAGTACCCAAGAGCAGCATGCTCCTGTTAGGGTGAAGGGTAAGCCTGGTAAGTTTCGGGAACCTTGACTGATAACAGATATTGAGGTTCTGAACAAGAGGAAGGAAGCACACATAGGGTTCAGAAGATCAGGACTGAGCAAATCCCTTGATGACTAAAAAATGATAATACACTTAAGAAATAAGCAAGGCATAGAGAGGGTATGAGACGGATCTGGCAGGTAAGTTTAAAGATTCAAATTACATTTATTATCAAAGTATACAATTCTGAGATTCATCTTCCTCACAGACAGCCAGGAAACAAAGAAAAATCATGGATTCTGTTCAAAGAAAACATCAACCCTCCCACACACAAAAGAAAAACAAATCGTGCAAATAGCAACAAAAAAAGCAAAAAACGCAGTATATAAAACACAAAGTCAAAAGAATCCAGCGTTGCTGCCCCAATTCAAAATCGCCCAAAATAGCAACAAATAAAGAAATGATTAGAAACCAGAAACACATCACAATGTGAACACAGAGTCCAATCCACACACCGCGTTGATTAAACTTTGCTCCAGCACCATTTTCTGACAGCACTGAGGGAGAAATTGCTTATTCAAATACAGCGACCTTCCTTCAGGAGCAGCGAGTGAGATGGAGAGAGAAACTGGCAGCAGCGAGGGAGAGACTAGGAGATGGTGTCAAATATCCGCTCACTTTCTGCAATTGTCTCAATGATTTCAATCTTCCTAGGTGCTTTATTCAGCAAGATATGGAGTCGATCACGGGCTCATGCCCCATCCTCAGGCTTCTTGACCTTGATGCCGCATGCTTCACTTGATGCCTCACGGAATTCTCTCGGAGACACCAGATTGCTCAATTGGCCTGAAAACCATCCACCAAGTAGCAGAACCACATTTGAAAGTAAAAGAAAATGTAAAAGAAGTGGAAGAAGTAGTTTAGTGGAGAATGTTAGCTGGTGCTATCTTCTTCAGCAGTTAAAGAAAATCCCATGGCTATACTAAGAGTGAACTGGTGGCTAGGGAAACAGTAGAACCCCTTGTATCTTGAGCTGTAGGAGACAGGTGGGATTGTTAACAAATATTTCTTCTTGACGTTTACTGAGGATGAAAGGAAAACAAGTGAAGAGGTTTAGGAGGTCATTCACATTACCATGGAGGAGGTATTTGTAGTCTTACAATGCATTATGTTGGATTAATCCCCAGGGTCTGACTGAGTGCACCCTCGGATTTTGTGGGAGGCTACAGAGGACATTGCAGAGTCTCTTGTGGAGATATTTACTTCATCGTTAGCCATTGGTGAAGTTCCTGAAGTTGTTCCATTGTTTACAAAGGCTAGCAAGGACAAGCCAAGAAGCTACAAACTGATCACTGACATCAGTGGTGGGGAAGTTGCTGGCCAGAATTCTGAAGAACTGCAGCTAGCAGCATTAGGATAGATAGAGTCTGTTCAGGAGGAATTAGCATGGCTTTGTGAGTGGGAAGTCATGCTTGACAAAGTAACCAAAAACATAGATGAAGGTAGGACAATGGATATGGTCTATTTGAACTTCAGCAACACTTTCCACAAGGTCCCGCACGGCAGACTGATCAGGAAGGTTAGTTCCCATGGAATCCAGACAGAGCTATTTAGGTGGATTCAAAATTGGCTTTGAAGTACAAAGCAGAATGTGATGGCTAAAGACAGTTTCTTGGAATGGAGACCGGTGACCAGCAGTGTACTGCAAGGACACCTATTATTTATAAGTGATTTGGATGCAAATGTACAAGGCTTGATCATTAAGTTTGTGTTTGACACATAATTAGGAGATATTGTTGATAGTGAAGTAGGTTATTGTAGACTACACTGGGATCTTAATCATTTAGGAAAGTGAGCTGAAGTGTAGCAAATGATTTTTAATACCGGTGATTGTGCGGTGAGACAATTTGGAAAGATTAAGTCAGCATGGACTTGTACTGTGAATGGGATGGCACTGGGCAGTATAATGGAGCAGAGGAACCTAGGAGCACAAGGGCCTAGTTTGCTGAAAGCAGTGTCACATGGTAGTGAAAAAGTTGTTTTGCATCAGTCAAGCCACTGAGGACATAATATTGCATAAGTTGTTAGTGAGGCCACACTTTGTGTACAATGTTATGGGAAAGATGAGGTTAAATTAGAAAGAGTGCAGAAAAGACACGAGGATATTGCTAAGATGAGAGGGCCTGAGTTATAGGGAGAAGTTGGCCAGGCTAGGTATTTAGTCCTTGGAATGTAGGAGAATGAGGGGTGAGCTTAGCAAAACACATAAAACTATGAGATGCATAGATACAGTAGCTAGTAACAGTCATTTTCCCAGGATAGGGGAGCCCAAAACTAGAGGCAATAGATTTGGGGTCATAGAGTAAAGATTTAAAAAAGACCTGATGTGCAAGTTTAACATGCAAAGGGTTGTAGAGGCAGGTGCAACTGTATTACTTAAGAAGCTTTGGATAAGTATAAGTAGGAGTGGAGTTTAGAGGAATATGGACCAAATGCAGGAAATCGGGACAAGTTAAATGACCATCATGGTTGGCAAGGACTAGTTGGGCCAAAAAAATCGAAGGGTGGATGATCAATTGTTGGATTATGGGAGAAACAGAAGATGACCTAAAGACCACTATTCCATATTTCAGAATCCAAAGTGTTCACATTAATAAATCTGTAAGGATAAAAACATGTGCAAATGCTGATGAACAAATAGGGAACCATTGATAGAGATTGAGTTAAGAGGTAACCATAAATGCTATACTACAATGACTTATTTTAAAATAATATTTATTTGGTGCTGGTGACTATCCAAAAAATACAAATGGAACCAAATTTGCATGAGACCAAGCATATAGCTTGAAGTGGTCAGACCTATTAACTACTTTGGAGGCAGGACCAGAATTCCACAGAGCTATTCTTACATTCTGATATGAAAAAGAAAGCTGGAAGCATTGTTTAAAGTAAGGCTATGGAACAGACAACTTCCTGGCAGTGGTACTGAGGACCAACCCAGAACCAAGCCAATTCCAGTACAGTTCCAACACTGGTATCTACACACCAAAATGGAAAATTCTACAGCTACAAAGTTCAGAAAAAGAGGAACAATATAAACCAGCTCACACTAATCACACTCCAGTTGGTATACTCTCAATCATCTGCAAAGTGACAGAGAGTGCCACTGACAGTATTATCAAGAGACACTTACCACTAGTAACATACCCACCAAACCCCATTTTGGATTTCATTAGGATCACATGGCTGCATACCTGATCACAGCCTTGGCCTGACCATGTTCTTGCCCAGGGTCTACTGCCTTCTTCTAAAGTTGATAAAGGCACAGGAAGCCAAATGATATGATACTGGTCTACTCAAAGGAAAGCATATTTCAGAAATGCTGAGAAACTCAGTCTAAGAAAATGTAAACTTTAAAGTGTCAAAGCCTTTTACAGATCAAGGTAAAAATTCATTCACACAACTCCAAAACCAACATGGTTTTGATGTTTCACAGTGGAGCAATTTTACACAGCTTCCCAGGTCTACAAGTGTCTATTTGGGATTACGTCTTCTCATTCTTTGCAATATTTACATTTTTTCACCATTATCAATATCAACAGTAGTAGAATACAACATCTGCAGAGAAATTTTCAAGTAAAACAACGGTACTTATGTATACATCAAGCAAACCAGCATCTACTTTGCCCATTTCCCCTGAATGGTGCTATTTAAAGAGTCACCGCCCATATATTCCAACTGCGATTCTTGACTTTAAATACAACATGCGAAAGTGCCTTCACTGCTTCACTCACAGAAGTAATTCTCAGTTTCTTATCCTCACATCATGCCAGACTACAGTTGACCTATGTCACATCTCATGATCATCTGCTCACTGCTGTACCAGGCAGGCCACTCAAACTCCAGTATTTCCTCAGTCCACTGGAGTTGGCCATATGCACACAGGCTTTTTTCTGTACTGTGAAAGCATCTGCAGACTGGACTCCTGTCATTACAGAAACCTCCTCAAAAGTATCTTACCTAGCTGGAACTGTGATGGTTTCCAAGGTCTTCTTGTACAGAGAACATGTACCTGCATACTTCCCTGGGAGTACTCCTGCACATGCCTACAAATCATTTACTTAGTTCATGGATGTTTGCTGTAGACTTTAAAGGAATTCACCAAATATGTGGCATCTTCTTTGGCATAAACATCCCAAATTCATATCGACCTCAAGCACCCAACAGCTGAGCAGCCATAATTTTTGATAAGTGCACAAATGAAAGCACAATCTTTTTGAAGAAATTGCCCTGATTTTACTAAGGATGGTAGCTGTAATTGTGCTCTAAGAAACACAATTACTAAATAAATTGATTTTGCAAGCGGTATATATCCTATCTAAGCACAATTCAACCGCAATACTGGCATTAAATGTTCAGAGAGATAAAAGGACTATTACCTATGTTCTGGCAATGTATATTTGGACAGAACATTGGGTAGAGCGAGATAAAAGTAGTTTGACCCATACCAACCAACGGAATACAGGAGGCTCTGCCTCAAGAAGGCAACATCCATTAAAGATCCCTACTTTTTGGGCAATGCCATCTTCTTGCACCTGTCATCAAGCAGGAAGTACAGAAGTCTCACAACACCAGGTTCAAAAACAGCTACTCCCCTTCAACCATTCAGCTTTTGAAGAAACCTGCACAATCCTAAACATTACCAGTTCAGTAACACTACTACCACCTTAACACGAGGAAATCTGCAGATGCTAGAAATTCAAGCAACACACACAAAATGCTGGTGGAACGCAGCAGGCCACACAACATCTCTAGGAAAAAGCACAGTAGACTTTTCGGGCCGAGACATGACTTTCTTCCCACAAACTATGGACTCACTTCAAGGACATGTTCTTGATATCTATTGCTTATTTATTTATTAGTATTAATTAATTTTTTTCTTTCTTTTTACATTTGCACAGTTTGTTTTCTTTTGCACTGGTTATCTGCCTGTTGGTGCGGTCTTTCATTGATTGATTCCTTTATGATTATTGGATTTATTGAGTATGCCCACATGAAAATGAATCTCGGAGTGGTATATGATAACATATATGTACTTTGAACATTTTTTGTTTGAATTCTGCTCTTTCTCTTAAAGTGTGTGCAATTCAGGTTTAACTCATGCTTTGCTTGTGAATGCTGCTCATACGATGTTATGTGTTTGCGATGCTGCAGGTAGGCTTTCCATTGTACCTGTACCTATGGCAATAAACTCAGCTTTGAATTTAAAAAGGTAAATATCAGTTTGAAAATTCACTTGTACTTGGATATCAATTTGGATTTTTTGTCCTGGCATTCTGCAGTAAATTTTAATCCAATAAACAAGATGTACTTCAGACTTAAGTTGGCAGCTTGCCATCTTCTTCTCAGGGACATTTAGGAATGGGCAGCAAGTGCTAATATACAGTACATATATCAGAAATTACAACCCACAAATGAATAGATAGGCAACATTTAGTTACGGCATACAACAGTTTATTTAAAACATGCAACAGTTAACATTTCAGGTTCATAACCTTTGATAAGAAATAGAAAAAATTAAAACTGCAGAGAAAGGAAAAAAGGAAGGGAAGGAAGAAACAAGAAAAAATAATGAGAAGGTGGGAGACAATAAAGATCAATCACTGCAACCTGCAGCATGTAATTTCACTTTGAGCAATGTACTTTTAAATCAACTTAATGATCTACAGGTTTCATGATACTAAGTACTCAGTGACTTAACTCTCAAGCAAACAGGTATAGCACCTATAAACAGACAAAGGTTTGTTGTCATGGCAGGAAGCAAGGAAGGGGGGGGGGGAATCCAAGCCAGGCTGAAACAGAGGAAGGAGACCCCTTCTGCCCAGCATATTGTTAGTAAATATGCAGTCACTGGAAAGCAAAATTAAGAACCTGAGGGGAAGATTGCTGCATTGAATGAAATGAGAAATTCTTATGTTCTATGTTTGACTGAGACATGGCTTAAACCCAGTATGCCAGATACGAGAATCAAACACGAAGGCTTCTCAATTCACAGGATGGAACAAACTGCTGATTTGGAAAAAGCAAAATGGAGGTGTGTATTTCATGATAAATTCTCAGTGGTGCTCTGATGTGGCAGCGTTGTTAAACTCATATTCCCCCGACCTTGAATGCCTAACAACCAAAAGCTGTCTGTTCTATTTACCTAGGGAGTTCTCCTCCATAATCCTGACTACAGTTGACATACCACCAAAGGTTGACTGTAATCAAGTGCTTGAAATACTGCATGATGCCATCTTTAAACAAGAAACAGTCCATCTCAACACATTTCAAATCATAGTTGTGGACTTCAACTTGGCTTGTTTGAAGAAAACCCTGTTCAATTATCACAAGCTTATAACTTGTAGCACTAGAGGTCCCAATACACTAGACATTTGTTATAGAGTTAAAAAATGCCTATCGTTCCATGCCCAGACTGCATTTCAGTAAGTCTGATCACTTAACTGCATACAGGCAGAGGGTAAAGACCGAAGGTCCAGAGATGAGGTCAACAAAGAGGTGGCCATGGGAGGCAGAAGAGCAGCTACAGTATTGCTTCAAATTAGTGTACTGGGCCATGTTCAATGACTCATCTGTAGATCTGAATAAATATAACTGTGTGGCTAAGCAAAGCTCCAATGCCATACTCAATTTGCTGACAACACCACTGTCACTAGCTGAATTAAAGGTAATAATGAATCAGAATATAGAGGGAGACTTGAAAATCTGGCTGAGTGGTGCCATAGCAACAGCCTCTTACTAAAGTTAGCAAGAGCAAGGGAGCTGATTAGTGACTTCAGGAAAAGGAAACCAGAGATTCCTGAGCCAGTCCTCATTGGAGGATCAGCAACTTTAAATTCCTTGGCGTTATCATTTCAGAGGACCTGTTCTGGACCCAACATGTAAGTGCAAATATGAAGAAAACACAGCAGTGCCTCTACTTCCTTAGGAGCTTGCAAAGATTTGGCATGACATCTAAAATTTTGATGAACTTCTATAGATGTGTAGTGGAGTGCATATTGACTGGCTGTATCAGAGCCTGGTATGGAAACACCAATGCCCTTGAATGGAAAATCCTACAAAAAGTAGTGGAAACAGCCCAGTCCATCACAGGCAAAGGCCTTCCAACCATTGAGCATATCTACACGAAGAGTTGTCACAGGAAAGCAGCATCCATTATTGGGGACTCACCTGGACCACCACCATCCAGGCCATACTCCCTTCTTGCTGCTACCATCAAGAAGAAGGTAACAGGATCCTCAGGACTCTCACCACCAGGTTCAGGAACAGTTATTACCCCTCAGCGATCAAGCTCTCAACAATGTACATACCTACATTACACACTGCTTTGGATTTGGCACAAATCAAAAACATTCAAATCTATAACTTAAATTACTGTATGAAAATTGATAAAATTCCACATTATCCATAATAAAGTTCTGAATTTTTACAGAATAGACAAAAATGGCCATGATTTCCAAAGGAATAAATGTCTTGACATTTTTATATTTTGTAGAAGCTCCAGTTAGCAACATTAAAATATTGCTAACTGGTTGTGCATGTATCTGGAGAAGACCTCAGACAAGGAACTGAAAAAAATCTGTAAAGCAGCTCTAATCAGAAAACCAAACAGGTGAATAAAGAATTATGTGGATGAAGTAGCAGAAATAGTGCTCTACATCAGAACAAGGCTTCTGGGCCTTTTGCTAATCTAACTGTCTGCTAGCCAGGCTGGCTTCAGACTCCTGCCACTGCATGTGCCCAGAGATGTAAAGCTGCAGCTGTGTGGTATGAGGACCCAACCGAGGACCATCTCTGCTCTGTCAGCTGCAAGGAACTATCCTTACATCCAGACTCTGTCACTTTCACAGTGTTTCTCATCAGCTACACTGGCACATCTTCTGTGGACAAGCTGGTTCACAAGCTGCCAAATAAAGAACAGCCTTCTCTTTTCACAGCCACTGAATGACTAGCAAGTCTCTGTTATTATTGATTTCAGAGGGTATATCTAAATCAAGCCATCAGCACATTGTGCTTCCCAAAATGTTATTACCAGTAATGCCTGTACACCAGGCTACATAAAGTTTTACTGAATACAGTTCTTTATCCTAAGTCCATACTTTACAATTTCATGGTATACATAGCTCATTATAGTAAAATGTGGAAATAGTGTTCCATGAAAGATCTTAAAATTAAATCATTGGGGGTTTATCCCCTGAAAAGGTGTGTGATGCAGTACTAACCTAAGCCTATAAGTATAAGGCAATCTGCTCCTTAAGATTGCTGGGTGCAACCCGGCCTCCCCATTCATATCTCAGCAGCCAATTCTCAGCAAGAAGCTGATGGTAAAATACACAGCTTTTAGCCATCTGAGTTCAAAACTGCTTGAAGACCTCGAAGCTGGCACAAAACTCAATCTATTAGGCAGCAGTGATCCCACCTTCTTGTTGCCCCTCAGATATAAAATAGCTAAGGTAGCCATCTCAAAGTACTGGGAAGTTATCTCCTTAATTGGTCATTGTAAACTGACCCATGATTAGGCTCGGATTAAACTGGAAGATTACTGGGTGGCGTGGCTCTACTTCAGGCTTTAATAATAATAAATAATAAATAATTAAATGCACTTGTGCATCAGGAATTAGGTGTTTTTGTGATGGTTGTAAGATAGATGAAGGAGTCAACTACCTCTAGAGTTTGACCATCGATGGTGATGGATAGGAGGGAGTCAGTGTCCCGGGCAATGGCATTAGTCTTCTTCAAGCTGATGGTTGCCCCAAACCCCTTCCAGGCATGGGACATGTGGACGAGCAGATGCTGTAGTTGGCCTTCTGTGTGGGTAGTCAGTACTGGGTTGTCAGCGAACAACAGCTGGTGGATGCAGACCTCATGGTTCTTGGTCTTGGAGTGAAGGCAAGCAATGTTAAAGAGCTTGCTGTCAGCTCTGGCAGGTAGCTAGATACCCTCGGCACTTGCTCCAAAAGCATACTGAAATAGCATGGAGAACAAGGTGCTGAAGAGGGTCGGTGTCAGAACGCAGCGTTGCTTTACACCGTTTCTCTCTGGAAAGGCTTCTGAAGTTGCGCTATTAAAGCAGACAGTACCTGTGCATGCCTTCATGGAAGGAAGTGATTATACCCTGCAGTTTTGGAGGACAGCCTATCTTCTACAGCAATCTGAAAAACCCAAATCTGCTGACCAGGTCAGTTTGGGTACCGTCCCAACCGCTCAACAGATAACACCATTGCCATCACCCTCCACCTGGTCCTAACCCACCTGGACATAAAAGACACATACGTTTGAATGCTGTTCATAGACTTTAGTTCAGCATTCAACACAATCATCCCTCAGAAACTGATTGGAAAGCTGAGCCTCCTGGGCCTGAGCACCTCCCTCTGCAACTGGATCCTAGACTTCCTGACTGGGAGACCTCAGTCAGTCCAGATCGGAGGCAGCATCTCCAACACCATCACACTGAGCACAGGGGCCCCCCAGGGCTGTGTTCTCAGTCCACTGCTGTTCACTCTGTTGACCCATGACTGTGCTGCAACACACAGTTCGAACCACATCATCAAGTTTGCCAATGACACGACCGTGGTGGGTCTCATCAGCAAGAACGACGAGTCAGCTTACAGAAAGGAGGTGCAGCGGCTAACGGACTGGTGCAGAGCCAACAACCTGTCTCTGAATGTGAACAAAACAAAAGAGATGGATGTTGACTTCATGAGGGCACAGAACAACCACTCCCCACTGAACATCGACGGCTCCTCAGTAGAGATCGTTAAGAGTATCAAATTTCTTGGTGTTCACCTGGCAGAGAATCTCACCAGGTCCCTCAACACCAGCTCCATAGCAAAGAAAGCCCAGCAGTGTCTCTACTTTCTGCGAAGTCTGAAGAAAGTCCATTTCCCACCCCCCATCCTCATCACATTCTATAGGGGTTCTACTGAGTGCATCCTGAGCAGCTGTATCACTGCCTGGTTCAGAAATTGCACCTTATCAGTTCGTGAGACCCTGCAGCGGATAGTGAGGTCAGCTGAGAAGATCATTGGGGTCTCTCTTCCCACCATTATGGACATTTACTCTACACGCTGCATCCGCAAAGCAAACAGTATTATGAAGGACCCCACGCACCCCTCATACAAACTCTTCTCCCTCCTGCCATCTGGGAAAAGGCACTGTAGCATTTGGGCTCTCACATCCAAACTATGTAACAGTTTCTTCCCCCAAGCTATCAGACTCCTCAATAGCCAGAGCCTGGACTGACACCAAGTTACTGCCCCATTGTCTTGTTTATTATTTATTGTAATGCCTGCACTGTTTTGTGCACTTTATGCAGTCCTGGGTAGGTTTGTAGTCTAGTGTAGTTTTTTTGTGTTTTTTTTTTAACGTAGTTCAGTCTAGTTTTTGTACTGTTTCATGTAACACCAAGGTCCTGAAAAATGTCTCGTTTTTACTATGTACTGTACCAGCAGTTATGGTCGAAATGACAAGAAAAAGTGACTTGACTTGACACCTTTGTCAAGTCAATGAATGTGATGAAGAGTGTTTTTTGCTGTCTCCACATTTCTCCTGCTGCTGGCATAGTGAGAAGATCCACAATGAATCTGCCTGCTCTAAAACTACACTGTGAGTCTGGGTAGACACACCTAGCGAGGTCCTGCAGCCAAGTCAAAACGACTCAGGTAAAGACCTTTCCCATGTTGCTGAGGAGGGAGATGTCATGGTAGTTGTTAAGCCTCTGTAACTGGCCTTGTACTTGTACAAGGTGACAATGCCGGCATCTTGCATTTATTGTGGAACGTAGCCTTTCTCCCAGCAGAAACAGAAGAACTCACGCAGATGGTGTGGCAGTGCTGGTTTGCCACTCTTCAAAACTTCTGGAGGGATACTATCATTTCCAGGGGCCTTCTCACAAGTGAAATAGTCAATGGCTATGCTGAGGCATTGGATCTAGCTCCTCCATGACTGGTAAATCTGGGGTGGCCTTGAGCACAGCACTTGTAACCCTATGTAGTGTTCAACCCAGCGGTAAAGCTTCTTGCCTTGATCAGATATGACTTCTCCAGTCTTAGGCTTCAGAAGGTCAATCTTGGTGACAGAGGGACCTGTGGATTCTTTGATGCCTTCATATATGCCTTACACATTCCATGTGTCTACAGCAGTCTGGATACAGGTTCAGTCAGCAGATGTTGGTGTGGCGGCAAACAATTTTCTGGACCTTGTTTTTCAGGTTGCTGGTGTTGGGATAATTTTTATAGGTAAGGAGGGCTTTTCTTTTGGCTTCAGACACTGCTTCCATTTCTTCCCAGCTTTCCTCATACCAGTCTGCTTATATGTGTTCTCTCTTACTGAACGCAGAGATGGCTGAGTTGTAGATGGCATCACGGAGATAGATCCACTTTCTTTTGATTGAGTTGTTGTCATAGGTGGAGACTGACACAGTATCTTCAGATAAGTCAGTGAACTTCCGCATTTGTTTGGCACTGATTGCATAAGTGTTGATGCATGGTCAACACTTTCTCTTAGAGTGGTTCAGCTTTTTAGGTGTAATCCTCACTTTTCTGGCTACCAGGGAGTGGGAGTGGTAGGTGTCACAGTCTGCACTGTGATAGCTGAAGGTGATAAAGACACTTCTGAGATCTGCAGACCTGGTGATGACAAGGACTAGCTGATGCCAATGGTGAGATCATGGGTGTTTCCATAAGACTCTGTGAAGCTCTTTGCATTGGAAAAATATGTTGGTCATACACAGTCCATGGTAACAGCACAGTTTTAGCAGCCTCTACCCATTTTTGTTCACCTTACCCACTCCGTAATGGCCCAAACAGCTGGGCCAGATTTCACCAGTCTAGAATTGAATTCTCCCAACAGGAGCTCCTGTGCTTTCAGTGCTAGGTATCTTGGATAATGCATTATGCAGTGCCCCTTAGAAGAGATCTTTATCTTTGGGGGTAGCGCCGAGAGTGGGGGGATAGATGTTGATGAAGTTAACTGGGACAGATGATGCTGATAGGCAGAGAGGGAGGATTCTGTCTGCTCCCCCCAATGGGAGCTCAGCAGCTGCGGCAAATGTATTCCTCACTGCAAAACAGACACCATAGTCTTGGCTCCCCGGAGACTTCCCTTGCCAAAAGAAGGTGTAGTTCGACTCTCTATAGAGCCACCATCTGCCAAATGAGTCTCCTGAAGGCAGACAACCTCAGTATTCAGTCTGCAGAGTTCTCTGTCTATGATGGCAGTCTTACATGCTTCATAGGCTATTGGATGCTATTAATGAGCCCAGGACACGCGGTCCTGACATTCCAGCTTGCTATATGAAGGGCTGGAGTCTTCTTGGTCCTCTAAGTTTGCTTGGTCCACATCCGTTCTTAAACAAGGGGCCCAAAATTACTCACAATACTCCAAATGAGTACTCACCAGTGCTTTTTAAAGCTTCAACATTACATCCTTTATATTCTAGTCCTCCCAAAATGAATGCTATCATTGCATTTGCCTTCCTCACCATTGACTCAACCTGAAAATTAACCTTTAAGGAATCTTGCACAAGGACTTCCAAGTCCCTTTTGACCATAGACTTTTGAATTTTCTGACTATTTAGAAAATAGTCTATGCTTTTATTTCTTCTACCAAACTGCATGACCACACACTTCTCAACACTATACTCTACCTGCCACTTCTTTGTCCATTCTCCTAGTCTGTCAAAATCCTTCCTCTACTTCCTCAACATTGTCTGTCCCTCCAGATAAATTCCTATCTTCTGCAAACTTGGCCACAAAGCCATCAATTCCATCATCCAAATCATTAACGTATGATATAAAAAGAAGAGGTTCCAACACAGACCTCTGTGGAATATCACTAGAAACTAGCAGTCAACCAGAAAAGCCCCCTTTATTCCCTCTCTTTGCCTCCTGCCAATCAGCCAATGCTAGTATTTTTCCTGTAATACCATGGGCTCTTAACTTAAGTAGCCACATGTGTGACACCTTGGCAAAGGCCTTCTGAGAAACCAAATACACAACATCCTCCAATTCTCCTTGTCTATCCTGCTTGTTATTTCTTCAAAGAATTCCAACAGATTTGTCAGGCAGGATTTTCCCTTAAGGAAACCATGCTGACTTTGGCCTATTTTATCATGCGCCTCCAAGTACTCTGAAACCTCATTCTTAACAATCAATTCCAACATTTTCCCAATCACTGAAGTCAGACTCATTGGTGTATAATTTCCTTTCTTCTGCCTCTCTCCCTTCTTGAAACGTGGAGTGACATTTGCAATTTTCCTGTCTTCCAGAACCATGCCAGAATCTGGTGATTCTTGAAAGATCATTACTAATGTTTCCACAATCTCTTCAGCCCCTCTTTCAGAACCCTGAGGTGTACACCATTTGGTCCAGGTGACTTATCTACCTTCAGACCTTGCAGTTTCCCAAGCAACTTCTCACTAGTAACAGCAACTTCACTCTCTTCTTCCCCCTGAAAAACTTAAACTTCTGGCATTCTGTTAGTGTCTTCCACAGTGAAGACTGACGCAAAATATTTACTCAGTTCTTTCACTATTTCCTTGGTCCCCATTACTACCTCTCCAGCATCATTTTCCAGTGGTTCAATATCTACTCTCACCTTTTTACACTTTATGTATTAGAAGAAACTTTTGGTATCCTCTTTAATATTATTGGGAGCTTACTTTTGTATTCCATCTTTTCCTTCTTAGTGTCATTTTTAGTTGCTTTCTGTTGGCTTTTAAAAGCTTCCCAATCCTCTAATTTACCACTAAATTTTGCTCTGTATATGCAGTCTCTTTAGCTTTTAAGTTGGTTTTGATTTTCTTGTCAGCCATAGTTGCGTCATTTTGCCTTTAGAATACTACGTCCTAGCTATCAGCTTCTTTTGGCCATGATTCAGTGATGCCCACAACATCATACATGCCAAACTGTAACTATGCTACAAGTTCATCAGCCTTATTCCGTATACTGACTGTAGTTAACACCTTCAGTCCTGTTTTCATTACCCTGTTCAATTTTGTCCCTCTTTCACATTTCAACTCATCCTATTGAATGCAATTTTGCTCCATCATCAACCTACCCTTGCTGGCAGTCTCATTACACACTGCCACTGTTTGTAAACCAACTACCCCATCCTCAGCTCAGTTTCTCCAGTTTCCATCTACTTGCCAAATTAGTTTAAACCCTCCTGAACACCTCTAGCAAACCTGCCAGGATACTGGTCCCTCTTGGATACAAGTGTTACCCATCCCTTTTGTACAATTACTACCTTAGCCAGAAGAGATCCCAATGATCCAGAGACTTGAAACCCTGCTCCCTGCACTATTTCCTCAGCTAAATCATCCTATTTTTACTCTCACTTGTGTGTGGCACAGGCAGCAATCCAGAGATTACTACCCTGGAGGTCCTGCTATTCAACTTTCTACCTAGCTCCCTAAAATTTCTGTTCAGGATTTGCCCACCTTTCCTACCTATGTCACTGGTGCCAAGACTTTTGGCTGCTCATCCTCCCCCTTTAGAGTATCATGGACCTGATCCAAGACATCCCTGATCCTGGCACCTGAGAGGCAACATACCATCCAGGTGTCTCTATCATGCCCACAGAATCTGGTCTCTATTAGCTATGGAAAATCCTATCACACCTACAGTGCTCTTCACCTCTCTTCTTTTCAAAGTCACAGCACCGGACTCAGTGCCAGAGACCTGGTCACTGTGGCTCCCCCCCGGTAGGTCATCCCCCTCAACAGTATCCAAGGTGGTATACTTAATTATTGAGGGGAGTGGCTACAGGGGTACACTGCATTGGCTGCCCATTTCCCTTCCTTCTCATGACAGTCATCAGCAGCCTGCCAGCTCTCCAGCTGCTCCCCCTCTGTCCCACATTCATGTTACTTAGTTTTCTGGCTAATGGTACATACTCTGAACCTTTGAAATAACTCACCCAAATCTTGCCACTGTGTCTCCTTGTGTGAATCCCTTCCAGTGGTGAAAACATCTCAACCTACCAAGTCATATTCACTTCAATAAGCCAGAAGTCAAACACCACCAAGTTCATTGGACCAACCTGCGTGACCAACCCTAATCATTACAGGTTAGCAAAACTATGACCCCTTTGATGACTTTACATTAACATTACATTACAATTCTTGTTTTGTATTCTAATTGTGTTATTTCTTGTAAAAATTGTGTATAGTTTGTGTTTTACTTGTGAATGCTTCCATGATCCTATGTGCCTGTGTTGTTGCTGGAAGTAAGTTTCTTGTAGCAGTGGTACATATATGTGTGTTGGCACGTGGCCTAGTGGATAAGGCATCGGTCTAGTGATCTGAAGGTCACTGGTTCGAGCCTCAGCTGAGGCAGCGTGTTGTGTCCTTGAGCAAGATACTTAACAACACATTGCTCTGCGACGACACTGGTGCCAAGCTGCTTGGGTCTTACTGCCCTTCCCCTGGACAACATCAGTGGCGTGGAGAGGGGAAGGCCTGCAGCATGGGCAACTGCCGGTCTCCCATACAACCCTGCCCAGGCCTGCACTCTGGGAAACCTTCCAAGGTGCAAATCCATGGTCTCATGAGACTAACAGATGCCTATATGCCTATACTTTTGCTTATGACAAACTCAGCTTTGGGATAAAAACTACAGAACTGAATTTTCTCTGTACTCTCACAAATATGAGCAAATCTGCAGGTCTTGGAAATCCAAAACAACACATGCAAAATGATGGAGGAACTCAGCTGGTCAGGCAGGATCTATAGAAAAAAATAAACAGTTGACATTTCGGGCCCTTCATCAGGACTGGAAAGAAAGGAAAGTCAAAGTAAGAATGTGGGGGGAGGGGAGTAAGTCATACAAAGTGGTAGGTGATAGGTGAAACCAGCAGAAGGGAGAGGGTGAAGTAGCTGGGAGGTTGATTGGTGAAAGGGACACAGGGTTGGAGAAGGGGGAATCTGACAGGAGAGGATAGAAGGTCATGGAAGAAAGGGAAGGAGCAGGAGCACCAGAAGGGATGATGGGTAGTTAGGGAGATATGGTGAGAGAAGAAAACAGGAATGGGGAATGGTGAAGGGGAGGGGGGCATTACCAGAAGCTTGAGAAATTGATGTCCATGCTATCAGGTTGGAGGCTAACCAGATGGAATATAAAGTGTTGCTACTCCAACCTGAGTATGGCTTCATTGCGGGAGTAGAGGAGGCCTTGGACTGACATGTTGGAATGGGAATGGGAAGTGGAATTGAAATGGATGGCTACCGAGAAATCCTGCTTTTTCTGATGATCAGTGTACAGGTGCGTAGTGAAGCTGTCTCTCAGAGGTAGATCAGCCTGCTGAGTTCCTCCAGCATTTTGTGTGTCTCTCTGTACTCCATTCATTTTCAGTGTCTGTTCAAATTACTTTCTAGCTGACCAGCAGCAGAAATAGCTAGTGTTGATACATACAGTGAGAAAGCTATTAAATCCCATATAAACCCAGAAAATTGCAACATGCCCATGTGTAAGGTACAGTTCCTCAAGCCTTTATTGGGCTGCATTATAACAGTACAGGAGGCCACAGGCAGAAAAGTCAGATGGGGATTTAAAGTGGCAGGGAACAGGAAGCTGAGGCTCATACTGGGGGACTGAACACAAATGCTGCATGACATGGTCACCCCAATTTACAGTGTGAGCACTGAATGCAGGACTAAGTCACCAGAGGGACCATTCGGCTCTCTGGTGGGTTGTTGTTGTTCCTTTTGGTGCATCAGGTGACAACCTTACTGTTTCTTTAGCATTTTGTCTGGTTCTTTTATCGAGGCAGAATTCCTAGCTTGCCGCTCAATCCAGCACAGATGAACAGTGTGCAAGGATCCGGCTGGATTCAAACTTGCCTCACAGTCTGGTGTGGATGCTACTACACCACCGGCCAGCTTTCTCTGGTGAGTGAGGTGCTAATAGGACAGGATTTGCATCTTTGTGGTGGTATGGGAAAGTGGTGGAAGGACAATAATTGGTAGAGACAGAAGAGCAGATGAGGGAATCCTGAGGGAAGAGTCTCTTCAGAATGTTGAACGGGTAGATTAATTTGGTGATAGAATTTCACTGAAGGTACCAGAAATTGCAACAGATGATCCATAGAAGGTGGAGGCTGGTAACCAGAAAGCATGTGTAGGGGTATTCTGTTCAGCAGGGTGGCAGAGAGTAGAGGTGCAGGTGATGCGGTCAAGCATTCTGCAAATGTGATAATGTGGAAACCATTGTTCAGAAAGAAGACATCTCAGGGTCACCTGTGTGGAAAGGCTCATGATTAAAGCAGACACAGTAACTTAGAGAAGTGAGGATGGGAGAAGGTATAGCCAAGGTAACTGTGGAAGTCTGTAGGTGTGTAATGTATAATTGTTGCTAGTTTATCCTGTGAGATGGAAACAGAATCCAGAAAGGAAAAAGCCACAACCGAAGCATGTGAAAGTGAGAACAAGGTAGAAATTAGCGGCAAAAGTAGTGAAATTTGAGTTCTTTATTACTGGAAAAGTGTACGAGGTTAGACTTGTATACATACAAGGTTAGGCAAGTATACATACAACCACTGTGATAACCTCCTTGGTGAATCCAAAAATGTCTCTCTCAAGTACCTTCAACTACCTTTAATCCACCAATGACAGTAAACAACTATTGAAGGCACCAGGAACTCAAAAGAACTGCACAAATTGCCAGATGAAATAAATTAGCAAAGAATCTACAAAATAATTAATGAACCCTAATAAAAGTGCTGGAGAATGCTACTTACATTGTATTCAATTTTCAGGAATTGGATCACTGGGCAAGGTCGTGTGAGGGTAGTGGTAAGCTACCTTAAATCCACAGTGTTGGCAAGTCCAGCACCTGGACCTAATGACATGACAGAATACTGTGCAACTTGCAGCGGCTGAAGTTTCATTGCATCTATTTCATTTATCCAGCCTGGTGGTACAGCTCATGGGTCTGGAATGTGCCTACACAGCAGCCTGGCAAATAAATTAAGTGCATTTTGTTAATAGTGTACACTTCAGCCAATGAGTACCAGTGATGGAGAGAATGAAAGTTTAGTGTCCTATCTAGTGCAATCAAGTGGGTTACTTTGAATTCGATGTTGCACTTCTTAACCTTTGCTAAAGCTGCACTCATTCAGGAAAGTCAAGATATTTCACCTCACCTGGCTTACACCTTTAAGGCGATGCAAATTCTTGAGCACATTATTTACCTCAGAACACAAAGCCTCTGACCTGCTTCTCTGGTGACAATATTTATGTGGCTTCAATCTGCTTCACATCACATAAAGCTGTGCAAGGTTCAGGAAGATCATAGGGTGATCTGCCTGTTCTGTTTCATGGATTTAGTGCTCAAGAACTAACTCATTTACAAATATACATTCAGCACACTTCCAGTTGGAAATATACCAAAGACAATATTTTGTATTCTTAAGTATCCTCGCTGCAATTAAAACACAGGCATTACTAAGCCTAATTCCCACTCTCCCCCCTCCCCACAGCAGTCCACACTATGCCATTCCACTAATGGTTATTTATGATATTGATCATTCTCAAAACTCCCTTTCCTCTCAATAGGAACTGCCCTCCTGATATTGATCTTATCCACTTATATTGCAATATTCTCTCTGAAAATCTTGGTGTTCTTTCCCTATCCCGTGTACACCTCATCCTTCTATAGTTGCTACCTGAATGCTATTTTTCCCTTCAGGCCACCATCAAGGATTGCTGCAAACCAAACAAGAACAGATGAATGAAATTCATAATATACCATCTGAAACCATTTATGGAGGTTCTTGTGGCAAAAACTTTGTTTAAATAGATGGAAGAAGACAGGCTGTATTCTTTAGATTTATCTATTTGAAATCAATTTTAAAAACTACTCTTCATGGCTTATTCATACTTCAGCATATGTAGTTAACACACCAGAAAGATAAAAATGAATTTTTAACAAGACCGTTTACTTCTAGATGAGTAGCATAATCCTTGTACATAGGGCCCATATGTCCAAGGATAAATTAGCTCATTTTTATTCTTATATAAACCCTATTTGTGACAGATGTCAATTAGAAATCGCGTCTTTAACTCATATGTTTTGGTCATGTCCACTTTTGAAAAAATATTGGAAAGATATTTTTGATATTATCTCTGCGGTACTGAACATCGATTTACAACCCCATCCTATTACCGCAATTTTTGGTTTACCGATGATGGACTCATTCCATTTATCTCCTTCCGCCTGTCGAATGATTGCTTTTCTCACTTTGATGGCTAGAAGATCTATTTTGTTGAATTGGAAGGAAATTAATCCTCCCACGGTATTTCATTGGCTTTCTCAAACTGTTATGTCTAAATTTAGAAAAAATTAGAAGTGCTGTATTTGATACTTCTATTAAATTTGAAAAGATATGGAGACCATTTATTCAATATTTTCATATGATGTAATATGGCCCTGTGCCAAGCTTATTGGTTTTTTCAGCTTTAATCGTATGTATGTTGAGAGGATCGGAGTTGACGACATTGATGTTTATGTACTCTTGTGAGATACTATAAACAGCCCTTTTTTTTCTCTTTTTCTTTAGTTTTTTTTTCTTTTTTTGCTTTCTTTTTTTTCCCTTAGATATTAGATTAGTAGGTTAGTAACTTTGCATATATTTTTTTTCTTTTTCTTTTTTTTATATATTATATATTATGAAATATCTAGATTTACCTTGTTCATATATATACTATATGGTTCATGTTTTGGGAAAACTTATTTATACTGTATTCATTGCTTATGTATTCCTTCATGTGTAATGGGAATTTGTATGTTTGTAATCCCTTTATTAATATATTAACTGTATTTTGTTCATAATATTTTTAATACTAATAAAAAGATTGAAAAAGAGTAGCATAATCCAAGGACTGGATTTCTTAGTGTCTTAGTGATTGTGATTTTGCAGCAGCTAACCTACCACCATGCATACTGAGTTCTTGGGTGTAGACCTGTAGATTCAAGTTGAATCCCAGCATGGCAGCTAGGGAATCAAGTAATAAAATAAATTTGGCAATTTTACCAAAACAAGACTTGGTAATATTAACTATGGAAGTACATGATTGTTACAAAAAACTACCAGGTTCATTGTTTACCTACCATGTTTATCCCATTTGGCTTGTATATAATTTCAAAACCACTGATTGGTTGACCTTTAACTGACTCCTCAGTGGAAGCAAAATAAGTATTAGCAAGATCCTGAGAATGAATTTTTAAAAAATCTATTTCCAAGAATCTGCTTGTCAATTAATACAAATACATCTTGTGATGGACATGGACTGTGTCTTTAAAAGAGAGAGACACACACACAGAGTACAGTACTGCTGCCTGCTTCTGAATTGCTATGATGGGGTTATATGACAGACAGTTGATGTTTACATACGCTTACTGCATGTTTGGATTTATACAAGGACACTTCCGGCACACAGGCAGTGTCGCAGTTGGAATCGACCATGGAAGGACACCAGTGACAGAAGAGTCACTGGATGGAACTTTCGAGTGCCCAGAAGGGTGGGTTGAGGATCGATCAGGAGAATGGATCAGTAGCTATCATGGTGTGTAGAAGGGATGACCCTGTGGAGGCTGCCAGTGTGTTTCCCCTCGCCTGGGTGGTAGTTTTCCCTTCAAGATGGTACCCTTTGTGATAAGCTATGTTTGGTTAATTCGACAGTAGATTTGGAGTCCGACAACGGAAAACCAACAACGCCTGCTTATTCGTTCTTCTCCTATTGTGGATTTCACCTTGGATTACAGATATTTCTCTCTTTCCCCCCACCAAATCCATGCATTGAACTGAACTTTCTTACAGTACCATCATGAGACTTTAAACCTTGCCACCCAAGCTTAAATGAGTTTGGGAATTATAGTTACACACATATATATGCATAATATTACTAACTGTTGATCTACCTGGTTTAAGTTACTATATTAAGTAGTTACTAATAAATAATGGTATTCAGCATCAAAACCAGACTCCAGGCATGGTCTATTGTTGCTGGTTTATTTAAACCATTGCGTGCATGTAACAATCTCAAGAAATTTCAGCATGTTGCATAAAATACTGATGCCATGCCTTGCAGAGTGGTGACATAGTTTTCACTGGTGACATTCCAGTTTACAAATTTAAGAATAAAACTGCTGTGAATTACGTACAAACTACTCTGCATTTGAAAAAGGATCTAGTGCTTTCCCAGCATATATGATGAATAAGTTCTTCTCGGGCTTCCATCCATTTTGTAGTTTGCATTTATTTATTAGTCTGCATTGAGAGACTTGATCCTTAACATTCAATGAAACATGTAAGCAGTTAGGAAATACTATCCTCAAGCTCAGTTTATCAGTTATTGGTTCTGAAGGAAGAAACTTCAAGAGTGTTTTGATTTATGGGTAAATATTTGAACTACACGACTGTACCATATAACAATTACAACATGGAAACAGGCCATCTCGACCCTTCTAGTCCGTGCTGAATGCTTACTCTCACCTAGTCCCACCGACCTGCACTCAGCCCATAACCCTCCATTCCTTTCCTGTCCATTTTTTAAAAAAATTACAATATCGAACCTGCCTCTACCATTTCTACAGGAAGCTCATTCCACACCCTTCTTTGACAGAACCATTTACATATTGTGAAGCACAACAAATCCAAAACCAGAATGCATAAAAGATGGAAAGATAAAGTTTACAAAGTAAACTTAAAGCTATATAGAAAGTCATGTGGGTGAATTGAAGAGCAAGATACTGCTGATTTTCTAAATCTGAAATCAGATCATCAGTCTGAAACATTTAACTTGATTTCTCTCTACAACGCTGTGACCTGCCCTGCTTTATTTAAGAGTGTCTCAGTGTTACTGGGTGCTATATCTGGGAGGTTACACCAATGGATTTCTGTTTGAGAAGTTCCTAATAAGTTCTATCATTGCAAATGTTAAGTTATGCTTATGTTTCGCAGAAGAAATTGAGGAGGATAATTCCAATATGCCGAGATCCAACTGTGATGAGATCTGAAGGATTATCCAAAGTGGACTATTCCTTTAAAAAGAGAGAGAGGGAGCGAATAGCACATGTGCTATTTCAGCAACGGAGGGAGAGAGTCTGTGAGTTGACTTGGAAACTGAAAGGTGGAACTATGTGATGGACAGCTGGTGTTCAGCACTTGTGGAATACATACAAGGTCAGCTGGCTTTGTAATCAGACATGCCAGACACCAAGGAAGACACTGACACTGGTTGAGCTTTGTGTGCCCATGACCAAGGTGGGGTTTTTGCTCACAGTGTGGACAAAGGAGCAACAGGTGGGGAGCTATCGGTGTGTTTAAACCTTGCCTGGGTTGATAGCTTACTGTGAAGACCAGTATTCTTGTTTTTGTGGTCACAGTCGGTGACTTTAATAAGTTTTGGGAGCAGGAGGACGACATGGAAGATTCGACGGCATCAACACTAGGAAGACAAAACAACTCTCTATCTCACACCAACTCTACTCAATTCAAATTCCAGAACTGAACTGACTTCTTACCATACCACCATAAGACTGTATCATCTAATCACCTGAGCTGGAAGAAGCTTGGGAACTTTATTTACTCACTTTGCTAACCTGTTTATCTTATCTTGTTTTATATTATTTTATCACATAGTTACTAACAAAATAGTGTTTAAAATGGAAGACTCAGATTCCAGGAATGTCTATTTCTGGTGGTCCTTTTTAAACCCGTTATGGGGTACGTTATAAAATTGGGGGCTCATCTAGGATATGAACAAATTGGTGGGAGCCATTCTAAAACTTGTTGGGTGCTGGACTGAATAGTTGATTTGATTGGGGAAATTCCCTTTCAATTTGTGTGAACAGAAATGGAGTTTGAGGTTAATAAGTTTGTGGCAGACCAAACCCCTGAGGCGTTGGAGGATGCTAAGAGGGATGTGCTGCTGGAAATTGCTCGTAAGTTAAAAGTTAGTGACCACTCAAATGAAGAAGGTTCAGATACATCTGTTAATAGCACAGCATTATGTAGCCGAGGGGAAATTTGAAGTGGAGGTGTTGGAAATGTTTGCTGAAGGTAAAGTGTTTACCAAGGCTGAGGTTCAGATTCAGGCAGCAAAACTGAAGTATGAGAATGAGTTGCAATTAAAATGGCTCAAGGGTGAGGAGGCAGACAAGCAGAGGGACGAAGCAGATAGGCGAGGCGGTTCGAGCTGAATAGGATAGAGAAGATACAGCAAGGAGGTCCAGTGCCAGTTCGTGATGATGAGCTGGTGGTATCATTTATTATCAGCCAAGAAATTAAGTTAGTACTGCCATCTGATGAAGCTGAGGTCAACCGGTAGTTCCTACACTTTGAAAAGGTGGCCCAGACTTGGAAATGGCCGAGGGATGAGTGGGCTGTCATGGTACAAAAGTGTGTTGAAGGGGAAGGCTCAGCAGGCGTTTTCTGCCCTGACCCTTGAACAATCCAAGAATTATGATGCAGTGAAAGATGCAGTGCTTAAAGTTCATGAATTAGTTCCGGAGGCATATTGACAAAAGTTCAGAGATTTGAGGAAGTCTTGGAACCAAACTTATGTGGAGTTTGCCCATGAAAAGCGGGTGTACTTTGATTGTTGGTGTACCTCAAAAGGGACAGATGAGGACATTAACAATTTAAGAGAGTTGATGCTGATGGAAGAATTTAAAAACTGTGTCCCTGACAACATCAGGACGTACTTGAATGAAAAAGAGACTGCAACCCTGTCAGAGTCTGCTAGGTTAGCAGACGAGTATGCTTTAACCCACAAGGTAAAGTTTTTCCCGAGCAAAACCTACCAAAGGAGTAGCAGGGATAACAAAGATACCGCACAGGTTAAACCAGAGAGTAAGTTGGGAACTACTGACAAGACTAAGGAAGAAGGAAAGCAGTCAAAAGGGAAGTTTCCCAGTTTTACCTGTCACTATTGTAAGAAGCCTGGTCATGTGGCAGCGAATTGTTTTGCTATGAAAAGGGAAAAAGGAAAGGAAAAGGAGACAATTCCAACGGGTTGCGTTCAGTCGGTTGAGACACCTCGGAGAAGGAAAGGGTCAGACCAAGTGCAAGAGGGATTTGAGCAGTTTATCTCAGATGGGTTTGTGTCTGTACAAGAGAGGAGAGATACTGGTGCTTTTCAGTCACTAATATTGGATAGTGTTTTGGACTTTGGTGATGAGACAAAAACCAATGAAGTCAATATTATTAAAGGAATTGGAAAGGGGACTGAGTCTGTGCCTTTTCATAAGGTGATTTTAAATTGCAAACTGGTATCAAGACCTGAGTTGCCAATAGACAATGTTGATGTCTTGCTGGGTGGGGATGTTTATTCAGCTGTGCAGCTAACGAGCAAACCTGTAGCTGACGACCCACACACAGAAACTGATGTGTACCCCGCATGCGCAGTAACTCGAAGCATGTCTAAAAAGGCTGCTGACGCAGATAACAAAGACAGGGGTTCAACTTATGAGAGTTTAGACAATAGACAATAGGTGCAGAAGTAGACCATTCGGCCCTTCGAGCCTGCACCGCCATTTTGAGATCATGGCTGATCAATTCCTATCAATACCCGGTTCCTGCCTTGTCCCCATATCCCTTGATTCCCCTATCCATAAGATACCTATCTAGCTCCTTCTTGAAAGCATCCAGAGAATTGGCCTCCACTACCTTCTGAGGCAGTGCATTCCAGACCCCCACAACTCTCTGGGAGAAGAAGTTTTTCCTTAACTCTGTCCTAAATGACCTACCCCTTATTCTCAAACCATGCCCTCTGGTACTGGACTCTCCCAGCATCTGGAACATATTTCCTGCCTCTATCTTGTCCAATCCCTTAATAATCTTATATGTTTCAATCAGATCCCCTCTTAATCTCCTTAATTCCAGTGTGAACAAGCCCAGTCTCTCTAACCTCTCTGCGTAAGACAGTCCAGACATCCCAGGAATTAACCTCGTGAATCTACGCTGCACTTCCTCTACAGCCAGGATGTCCTTCCTTAACCCTGGAGACCAAAACTGTACACAATACTCCAGGTGTGGTCTCACCAGGGCTCTGTACAAATGCAAGAGGATTTCCTTGCTCTTGTACTCAATTCCCTTTGTAATAAAGGCCAACATTCCATTAGCCTTCTTCACTGCCTGCTGCACTTGCTCATTCACCTTCAGTGATTGATGAACAAGGATTCCGAGATCTCTTTGTATTAGTCCCTTACCCAACTCTATACCATTCAGATAATAATCTGCCTTCCTGTTCTTACTCCCAAAGTGGATAACCTCACACTTATTCACATTAAACGCCATCTGCCAAGTATCTGCCCACTCACCCAGCCTATCTAAGTCACCCTGAATTCTCCTACCATCCTCATCACATGCCACACTGCCACCCAGCTTAGTATTATCAGCAAATTTGCTGATGTTATTTTCTATGCCTTCATCCAAATCGTTAACGTAAATGGTAAACAGCTGTGGTCCCAAAACCGAGCCCTGTGGCACCCCACTAGTCACCACCTGCCATTCCGAGAAACACCCATTCACCGCTACCCTTTGCTTTCTATCTGCCAACCAGTTTTCTATCCATGTCAATGCCTTCCCCCCGATGCCCTGAGCTTTGATTTTACCCACCAATCTCCTATGTGGGACCTTATCAAATGCCTTCTGGAAATCGAGGTACACTACATCCACTGGATCTCCCCCGTCTAACTTCCTGGTTACATCCTCGAAAAACTCCAACAGATTAGTCAAACATGATTTACCCTTGGTAAATCCATGCTGGCTCAGCCCAATCCTATCACTGCTATCTAGATATGCCACTATTTCATCCTTAATAATGGACTCTATCATCTTTCCCACCACTGACGTCAGGCTGACAGGTCAATAGTTCTCTGTTTTTTCCCTCCCTCCTTTCTTAAAAAGTTTGTCAGAGACTTTTCTACCTTCCATGCTACATCAGGGTTTGGGTAGTAAGGGGCGATGAGAAAGGTTTGTCCTTGTCCAGGGATGAATTTATAGCAGAACAAAGTCGAGATTCTGAAATTGCTGCGTTAAAGGAGACAGCTCTCACAAAAGAAGAGGTTCAGAGAGAGTCAGTAGGATATTATCTGAAAGATGGGGTGTTAATGAGGAAGTAGAGATCACCTACTGTGCCTGCAAGTGAGGAGTGGGTCATTGAACATCAATTTGAGGTCCCAAAAGTTTACAGGGCCGAGATTTTAAACATGGCCCATAGTATGCCTTTAGGCGGACACTTTGTAGTGAGAAAGACAGTGAACAGGATTATGAAGGAATTCTACTGGTCTAATTTAAGAAATGATGTTGTGAATATTTGCAAGACTTGCCATACCTGCCAGGTTGTGGGGAAACCAAATCAGGTTATTCAAGTAGCACCACTTAAACCAATACCTGATTTTGATGAACCTTTTTCTAGGGTCATAGTGGACTGTGTTGGCCCATTGCCAAAGACTGCAGCTGGCTATGAGTATCTGTTAACAATCATGTGTGCTGCGTCTAGGTTCCCTGAAGTGGTGCCTCTCAGAAACATCAGGGCCAAGACTGTGATAAAAGCACTTATCAAGTTTTTCACACTGGTAGGGCTAACTAAAGAAATCCAATCTGACCAGGGTAGTAACTTTACTTCAAAAACACTCTGGCAGATATTTGATGAGTTGGGCACTAAGCACATTGTGTCATCTGCATATCACCCATAGTCCCAGGGAGCTTTGGAGCGGTTTCACTCCACTGTTAAGACGATGATTAAAACGTATTGTGTGGAAAATGGAAGAAACTAGGATGAGGGGGTTCCCCTACTCCTATTTGCTGTTAGAGATTCAATTCAAGAATCCCTGGGGTTCAGCCTGTTTGAACTTGTTTTTGGTCACAAAACTAGGGGACCTTTGACCCTACTCAGAAAGCAATGGTCAGATCAGAAAGTGTGTATGAGCATGCTTAGTTATGGTTTGGAATTCAGAGACAGACTTAACAAGGCTTGTGACCTTGCGAAGCAGAATTTACAGCACTCTCAGATAAACATGAAGCAGTGGTATGACAGGAAGGCGAGGGAGCAGAGATATCGTGTTGGAGATAAGGTCTTGGTGCTATTCCCCCTCCTTACCAACCCCTTCAAGTGAGATTTAGTGGACCATATGAAATAACTAAGAACATTGATTCTTTGAATTATGTTATTAGAACTCCTGACCGAAGAAAGGCTACTCAAGTTGTGCATGTAAATATGATCAAGCCTTATCATGACCCCAAAATAGCACCTGTAAGTACTGTTATGACAACAGAGAAAATTGTGGCGCCTGGTACTGAGATACCAGATAATTTTAATGAGCTCAGTGCAGTTTCCAACAGACTCAAAAATTCTGATGTTTTGATAAATATTGACAGAAAGATCCGTTATTTGGAGCCAACGCAGCAAAAACAACTGAAGAGCTTAATTAGCAAGTATAAGGATTTACTCCCTGACATCCCAAGACTGTGCACAGTTGAGGTGCATGACATAATTGTAGATAAAGTTGATCCCATTAAGCAGCACCCTTATAGAATGAAACAAGACAAAAATAAAATGTTTAAACAAGAAATCGGATACATGCTAACAGCCGGCATAATTAGGCCAGCTACCTCAGACTGAGCATCGCCCTGCATTATTGTCCCTAAACCGGATGGGAGTATGAGATTCTGTACTGACTACAGGAAAGTTAATGCAATAACCAAGACAGATGCTTATCCCATCCCAAGAGTGGATGACTGTATTGACAGAGTAAGGCTAAATACCTTACAAAGATTGACCTGTTGAAAGGATACTGGTGCGTTCCTTTGACAGAAAGGGCTAAAGAAATATCTACATTTGTGACACCATCTGGATTGTATGAGTACAATGTTTTACTCTTTGGGATGAAAAATGCTCCAGGAACGTTCCAAAGGATGATGAATTCAGTGATTCAAGATTTAGAAGATACAGGGGCTTATATAGATGATTTGGTTTTATGGAATGACACCTGGGAAGAGCATATCTCAGCAGTAGAGAAACTGTTTGAAAGGCTGTGCAAGGCAAATCTCACTGTAAACCTTGCTAAAAGTGAATTTGGCCACACCACTGTCACGTATCTTGGCTATGTAGTAGGCCAGGGCCAACTGGCTCCTGTGCAGGCCAAGGTTCAGGCTGTTGCTGAGGTTCCTGTTCCGATGGGCAAGAAAGTGTTAAGAAGGTATTTAGGAATGGTTGGGTATTACTGTAAGTTTTGTAAGAACTTCACAGTCATTGCTCTCCCCCTAACAAAACCCCTAGGGAAGAGTGAAAGATTTGTGTGGAATGACCTTTGCCAGGAGGCATTTGACCACCTGAAGACCATCCTGTGTTATCACCCTGTGCTCAAAGCACCTGATTTCAATAAACCATTTTCAATCGCGGTAGACACTAGTGATGAGGCTGCCGGGGCAGTATTGTTGCAAAAGGACGATGATGAAATTAAACAGCTTATTTCTCAAAGAAATTTACTCCAAGAAATTTCTCAAAGAAAATTACTTCACTGTTGAAAAGGAGTTGCTGGCGCTCATTTTAGCATTACAACATTTCGATGTCTACATATATCCTGCACAGAAACAACTTGTGGTTTACACGGATCATAATCCATTAGTGTTGTTGGGTAAAATGAAGGATAAGAATAGAAGGTTATTTAACTGGAGTCTGATATTTCAAGAGTATGACATGGACATAAAACATGTGAAAGTACTGACAATATTATAGCAGACTGCTTGTCTAGATGTTAACTTTAAGTTTGTATTGCTTTACTATGTTACCTGATAATTACACATGTATTGCTTTAAGCTGTATAATTGATAGTTAAGACAAAAATTTTGCTGCTTCATCAAATTTTTTCTTAAAAGGAGGGAGGTGTGACAAGATCTTAAGGATTATCCAAAGTGGACTATTCCTTTAAAAAGAGAGAGAGGGAGCGAATAGCACATGTGCTATTTCAGCAACGGAGGGAGAGAGTCTGTGAGTTGACTTGGAAACTGAAAGGTGGAACTATGTGATGGACAGCTGGTGTTCAGCACTTGTGGAATACATACAAGGTCAGCTGGCTTTGTAATCAGACATGCCAGACACCAAGGAAGACACTGACACTGGTTGAGCTTTGTGTGCCCATGACCAAGGTGGGGTTTTTGCTCACAGTGTGGACAAAGGAGTGACCGGTGGGGAGCTATCGGTGTGTCCAAACCTTGCCTGGGTTGATAGCTTACCGTAGAAAACTGGCATTCTTGTTTTTGTGGTCACAGTCGGTGACTTTAATAAGTTTCGGGAGCAGGAGGACGACGTGGAAGATTTGACGGCATTGACACTAGGAAGACAAAACAACTCTCTATCTCACACCAACTCTACTCAATTCAAATTCCAGAACTGAACTGACTTCTTACCATACCACCGTAAGACTGTATCATCTAATCACCTGAGCTGGGAGAAGCTTGGGAACTGTATTTACTCACTTATATTTATGCATATACTTTGCTAACCCATTTACCTTATCTTGTTTTATATTATTTTATCACGTAGTTACTAATAAAATAGTGTTTAAAATGGAAGACTCAGACTCCAGGTGTGTCCATTTCTACTGGTCCTTTTTAACCCATTACGAGGTACTTAACACCAACAAAATTGATCATGTGAATATATAGCAATGGACTATTATAGAAAGTTTTAATCAAAAATTGTCATGAACTTTGCATAACAATTATTAACATTATCTTTGAGATCACCAGATACATATCTACAAAACACATTATGAAACGTTTTTGTGCATTGCTTTAACTTACCTTCCAGTCTTTCTCACAGCACTTCTTTTCAATATCAGATTTTGCCATCTCAAAGTCAGAGCTGCCACAGTTCCCCACGTTATGTCGACTTCCAACTTTTTTATCCCCTTCAGGCAAGGGACCTGTACGCCGACGATCATCCAGGAAATGTTTTAATGGATTCCTGTCAACTTTTCCTTCCTAAAAATTGGGATAAAGTAGTTCTTATTATTTTCTATTCCTTTTATGTTACTTAGCCACATTATGAGCCTAGTAACAAAAATATAGTCATAAGCAATCTTTCAGATCACACCAAGTTTCAAAATTGATGATTTCTTTTGCCAGAGGTCAATTGTTTAAGCATGTATTATTATTTCCAGCACTGCAAACATCTTTCATTTCATTTCCTATGAGCATTTCAAATGAACCTCACCTTTGAAATTCAGGCTGTGATAGGGTCAGCAGGCCAGTCGCCTTGGAAAAACCAGACTGGGCGGTAATGAGCAGATTAATAGTAAGCACCGCCTGATAGCAAAGTCAGACACCCTGCATCAATTTGCTTGATTACTGACAGTAGATGAATTGTACAGTAACTAGTCAGATTAGTGTTGTTCGCTTTCTGAAAACAGGGCACTTTTGGGCATTTTCTACAAAGTTGGGTCAATTGCAGGAATAGCTTGGCTAGAGGTGCATCTAGTTCTGAACAGCAGATCTTCAGTACCACAGCTGGGACAGTGTATATTTTGATCTATTTGCTGCTCTCAGTCTATACTTGGCATGAGTGATTCAATTTAGTGCGAGTGCTTCTGTGATGGTGATGAAGTCAGGTGAAAGCAAAGCTGCATCACCTATTTAGCCACCACAGGCTCAACACAGCTGCCAATGCTTCAAGCTGGTCTATAGCATTTACATAGAAACATAGAAAACCTACAGCATAATACAGGCCCTTTGGCCTACAATGCTGTGCCAAACATGTCCTTACCTTAGAAATTACCCAAGGTTATCCATAGCCCTCTATTTTTCCAAGCTCCATGTACCTACCCAAGAGTCTCTTAAAGGACCTTATTGTTTCTGCCTCCACCACCATCGCCGGCAGCCCATTCCACGCACTCACCACTCTCTGCGTAAAAAACTTATCCTTGACATCTCCTCTGTACCTACTTCCAAACACCTTAAAACTGTGCCCTCTCATGCTAGCCATTTCAGTCCTTGGAAAAGCCTCTGACTATCAGGACACCTCTCATCCTCTGTCGCTCCAAGGAGAAAAGGCCGAGTTCACGCAACCTATTCTCATAAGGCATGCTCCCTAATCCAGGCAACATCCTTGTAAATCTCCTCTGCACCCTTTCTATGAATTCTACATCCTTCCTGTAGTGAGGCGACCAGAACTGAGCACAGTACTCCAAGTGGGGTCTAACCAGGGACCACGATTGATGAAGGCCAATGCACCATATGTCTTCTTAACCACAGATTCAACCTGTGCAGCAGCTTTGACTGTCCTATGGACTCAGACCCCAAGATCCCTCTGATCCTCCACACTGCCAAGAGTCTTATCATTAATACTATATTCTTCCAGCATAATTTGACCTACCAAAATGAACCACTTCACACTTATCTGGTTGGACTCCATATGCCACTTCTCAGCCCAGTTTTGCATCCTGTCAATGTCCCACTGTAACCTCTGACAGCCCTCCACAACAACCCCAACCTTTGTGTGATCACCAAATTTACTAACCCATCCTTCCACTTCATCATGCAAGTCATTTATAAAAATCATGAAGAATAGGGGTTACAGAACAGATCCCTGAGGCACACCACTGGTCACCGACCATGCAGATTATGACACATCTACAACCACTCTTTGCCTTCATGGGGTACCTTATCAAATGCCTTGCTGAAATCCATATACACTACATCTACTGCTCTACCTTCATCAATGTGTTTAGTCACATCCTCAAAAAATTCAATCAGGCCCGTAAGGCAAAGCCATGCTGACTATTCCTAATCATATTATGCCTCTCCAAATGTTCATAAATCCTGCCTATCAGGATCTTCTCAATCAATTTACCAACCACTAAAGTAAGACTCTACTCCCATTCTTGAAAAAGGCAACAACATCCGCAAACCTCCAATCCTCGGGAACCTCTCCCATCCCCATTGATGATGCAAAGATCATCGCCAGAGCCTCAGCATCTCCTCCCTCACCTCTCACAGTAGCCTAGGGTACCTCTCATCCGGTCCTGGTGACTTCTCCAACTTGTTGCTTTCCAAAAGCTTCAGCACATCCTCTTTCTTAATATCTACATGCTCAAGCTTTTCAGTCCACTGTAAATTGCCAAGATCCTTTTCCGTAGTGAATACTGAAGCAAAGTATTCATTAAGTACCTCTGCTATCTCCTCTGGTCGGGCTAAGTCCCCATGTCATTCTGAAGTCTCTTCCTTCAGTAAGCTCTTTAACTGTTCCTTGCCATTTGTACTCTCCATTACATAATAGAGATCATTTGACCCCACAGATCTCCCCCTCCATTCAATGTGACAATGGCTGATTGGCCCCAGGACTCATCAAATCCATGCCAGCCTCCATGGCCCTTGATTCCTTAGGAGAAGGATTGTACCAGGTTAAGCCTCTGGCTTGATAGAGTGAGGGATATACAAGCTTACAGGTTTGGTGAGATACATTTCTGCTGCTAATGGTGGTTCATAATGAGCTTCATGGATGCCCATTTCTGAGTTGCTAGTTCTTTTCAGAGTCTGATCATCAAGATTGCTTAATGACATTTCCAGTACACAAGTGTAACGGAAAATAAAATAATTTTTACTCCAGATCCAGTACAGCACAAAAAAACTGTAAGATAAGGAACACAGTAATAATCTTTTAAAAACGCACAGTAAATATAAATACATAAGATAATTTATATGCATAGATTAATTATGTCTATAAAGTGACGCCAGGCACTGGATTGTCAGTACATACCATGAGGTGACTTTTAGTATAATAAAGTCCCACCTTCACTACAAGTGTTTAAGTGTTCACTCACACCAATGCTGACAGAGCTGGCAGCTATATCCTTCAAGACATTGTCAGTTCAGTCATTGCTGATGTCACTGATAGATTCACTGCTTAGAGGGCTTTAGGCTAAATGCAGGTAGATGGGACCAACTTACTGGGCTAACAGTCAACATTCATGAGTTGGACCAATGGGGCCTGTTTTTGTGCTGTAACAAACTAAATACAGTGTTAGTTTCATTGCTTCTTCCAAATGTTGTTCAACATGAAGAAATACAAATTGGAGGGAAGCCAATAGGCTTTCCTTGCCCATGTTTGACCTGATGTCATAAGACCTCAAGGGGTCTGAAGCTGACATTGACAACTTGAAGGGTTGCTCCTTCCAACCTGGACAGGACTATACTGGCAACTCTGGTGACTCTGTCCAGTCAAATACTGTGATGCAAGAGTCTGACCCATGTTTAAGTCTGACTCTGATAACGGCCATATCAGGTTCCTGCTGACAAGCTAATGAACCACTCTTAAATTAGATACCTAAATGTTTGTCAGAAGGACTTCGTATGGTTGAGTGACTTTGCTGTGTCTACTTTCAATGACAGATGATCCATCTGGTTTTATTCTTTATGTGATTCTGCTGATAATACAATTATTGCATGGCTTATTTACTGGGTCCCTTTCAGAGTTGAGCTTTCAAACCACCTATACAACCTGGCATTTTTGTGATGTGAACCAAAGTCTCGAAGGTGCAGGATGGTTGCGGGCTGGACTGAATTGAGGTGGCGAGGCCCAGGTCTGAGAGCAAAGAATGAGCCAATGTTTGGCTGATTTAAGCATTGGGCCAGATTGAAAAGGTTAAGGTGTCAGGACTGGAGGAGAAGGACGGGCTGGTGTTCAGCTCACTGCTCCACAAGGCTTACTCATCTTTGCATTGAACTGAGGCTGTGGCCTGCAACTAATGGGCTCCTGGACCTCCTATAGTGATGACAGGCTTTGTGGCTGTGAACTGAATGTTATTTATTTCCTTTTTATTGTTTGTATGATTTGTTCTTTTCTTTTTGCACATTGGGTGTTTGGTGGTCTTTTTAAATTGGTTCTGTTGGGTTTCTTTGTTTTGTGGCTACTTGTAAGGTGGCGAATTTCAAAGTTGTATACAGTACGCATCGATAACAAATGCATGTTGAATTTTGTTAAGCTATTTCTGAGAGTGATTTGAGAGTCAACAACATTGAATAGGTCTGGAGTCACACAGAGGCCAGGCATAGATGGAAGATTTCCTCTTCCCATTTTAGTGAACTTCATGGATTTTCTACAACAATCTAGTGATTTTTGAGGAATGGTTGCAATTATTTTAATTTACAGATTATTAATTGAATTTAAATCCTACACCTATCATGGTGAGATTTGAACTCTGGTTTCTGGATTGTTAGTCCTGGCCCTAAGCCATGGTGGGATTTGAACTTGCATTTCTGGACTGTTAGTCCTAACGCTAGTACAGTAACTTAACCACAGCCCCATCACTGCTGCACCATTAATCAAAGAGGCACATCCTCACTAAAATGGTCAACTGGACTGCTGCCAGTGCTCTCGCAACTATCTTCTTCCACCTTTTTAAATTGCTTTTCCAGTTTTTGCAAAACCGTACTATGAACTCAATGCCAAAGTCTTCAGAACCCCCAGTGGTTGCCAGCACCCAAACTCCAAACCTAATCACCTTTTAGCATGAACATTTACTCGAGAGATTCTAGCAATTAGGGAATTTATTTACATATATGGATTAGAGAAGTAATGGCTGTTCTCCTTAGATCAGAGATCTTTAGACACACTCAGCAATTCAGGAACACTTTCTTCCCCTCTGCCATATGATTTCGAGATGGACATTGAACCCATGAATACTACCTCACTACTTTTTTAATTTGTTTGTTTATTTTTGCACTATTTATTTTAAATAGAAACATAGCACAATACGGGCCCTTTGTCCCACAATGCTGTGCCAAACATGCACTTATTTTAGAAATTACCTAGGGTTACCCATAGCCCTCTATTTTTCTAAGCTCCATGTACCTATCCAGGAATCTCTTAAAAGACCCTAACATATCCACCTTCACCACCGTTGCCAGCAGCCCATTCCACGCACTCACCACTCCCTGCATAAAAACAATTACCCGAGATCCTTTCTGTACCTACTTCCAAGCACCTTAAAACTGTGCCCTCTCATGTTAGCCATCAAACTCACTGCTTCAGTTTTAACTTAGCTATTTACTGTAATTCTGTTTTTTATTCTCTATACAATATTTATTCATCATGCATTGTGTTGTATTGCTGCCATAAAGTTAACAAATTTCATGACATATGCCGGTGATATTAAACCTGACTCTGATTCTGAGAGGATCTGATAGAGGTATGTATGTAAAGGTTTAGACAAAACAGATAGAGCAAAACTGTTACTGCTAACAAAGGGGTCAAGAACCAAAATGAAGACTGTTGACCAAAAGTCCAAAGGCAACGTAATTGCAATGGCACAGCTGTCAAAGCTGTTGTCTCAAACCTTAGTAACACCATCCCATCCTTCGCTGCTGTATTTTTCCCTGCAAATTTCAAAGTTACACAACAGGGATGGCCAACCTATGACACATGCACCAAAAGTGGCGCATTGCACCCCAGAAATAATAATTTTAAAAAATAAGCCTACTCACGCAAAAAGTATTAACCAAAAACCGATTTGTAGAAAAAAAAACCCTATAACAGGAATTCAAGTAGTTTAGAGCTAGAAGTGGGTTTTACTGAGAATAAATCTAAAACTTAGCAATTATTTTTAGTGATTTTATTATTTTGTGCACATCTTTTGGCAAGTGTTATCTTCTTTCACATTAATCTATTTTCAATTAAAAAAATGCTCAATGAGTCAAACTAGGAAAGAAGGACTTTTGTTCTGCAGTCGTTCCATAACTCTTCAATACACGTTTGATACTTGTTTGATCCTAAGGCGCCGGGCGTCTGCACCAGCGGTGCGTCGCAGGTTTTTGCCACTCAGTTTACAATTGACACTCATGCGCTACGGAGTTGTGCTTTGCTCATCCTTTGTGGACATTTGCAGTTTTGTACTTTTTTGAAAATTAAGCCTTGTTTTTACATTCAGTTACTCATCACAGTGCAAAAGAAAAACAGAAAGTGATAGTAAGCGTAAGTTCAATGAACAGTGGGAAAATGAGTTCTTAGTTATAGTGGGTCCGTCAGGAAAACTGTTGTGCATTGTTTGTGAAAACACTTTCTCACATAATAGAAGACATGATCTTAACAGACACTATAAAACACAACATCAGACTGAAATAGAAGGAAAACTGAAGCTAGTGCTTGGGTCTGAGTTACGGAAAGAATATGTGATTAAGAAAAAGGAAGAAATCAAAAGGAGACAAAATATATTTGTTAAAAGACTCATTAAGGTGAGTAATGTTTACTTTGCTTTTATATTAAATCAATATATCATGTAAAATGCTAAATATGTCTATATTAACATTTTTACAAGAATTGAATGGGGGTACAAGAGTTGTTTGGCGTATCTAAACTCGTATGTGAAAAAATTGACACATGGAATGTAAAAGGTTGGCAACCCCTGTTGTAATATATACAGTATATGTTACAATATACAACCTTGTGATTCATTTTCTTGCATGCATTTACAGAGAAAATAGAATTTTAGGAAGAACTTTAGATTAACAAAGACTGACAAATACCGAAGTACAAAAGACAAAATGTTAATAAAAAATAATACTGAGAACATGAGTACTTGAAAATAAGTCTGTAGACTGTGGAATTATTATTCAGAGAAGTGATCAATGAAGTTATCCATAAGGATTCAGGAGCCTGATGGTTGCAGGGTAATAACCGTCCCTGGTGGTGTGAGAACCAAGGTCTCTGAACCTTCTGTCCAATGGTAGTAATGAGAAGTAATGGCCTGGATGGTGGGGGTCTTTGATGATGGATGCTGCTTTCTTCTGGCAGCACTCCCTGTAACTGAACTCAGTGGTGAGGAGGACTTTGCCTGTGATGGACCACTGCATCCACCATATTCCATCATCTTTTCTGTTCCTTGGCATTGGTGTATCCACATCAGGCCATGATACAACTAGTTAGGATACTCTCCAGTGTGTGCCTATAGAAGTTTATCAAAGATTTTTCAGACCTGCCGAATCTATGTAAACTTCGATATATATTAAAAAAAAAGAGGTGCTGTGATGGCTTCTTTGTGACAACATTTATGTACTGGTCCCAGAACAGATCCTCTGATACATTAATGCCAAGCAATTCAAACCTACTGACCAGCTCTGTTCCTTAAACTGACATGAGGCTGTTTAACAAGGTAAGACCCCATGGTATAACAGGAAGGGTACTTGCATGGATAGAAAATTGGCTGCCAGTGACTAGTAGTGTTCTGCAGAGGTTAGCATTGGGACCACATATTTCACATTATATGTCAATAATTTGGATGACGGAATTGATGGGTTTGTAGCCAAGTTTGTGGTTGGCACAAAGCTAGGTGGAGGGGCAGCTAGTGTTGAGGAAGCAGTTAGTCTGAAGAAAGATGTAGACAGAGTAGGAGAATGGGAAAAGAAGTGACAGATGGAATACAGTTTTGGGAAGTGTATGGTCATGCACTTTATTAATGAGAGAGATCAGAGGAAAATAGCCAGACCAATTCAAGCTGACAGGAAATCAAATAACCACACATATCAACAGTAGTGTACAGAGGAGCATCTCTGAATGTTCAACATGTCAAACCTTGAAGTGGATGGGCTACAACAGCAGAAGACCAAATGTACACTCAGTACAGCAGGTACCTAATAACATGGAAACTCATCACTGTGTATATGAATAAAATGAGCAGAGCAGGAGGTTATGCATGCAACCCTGTGGTGAACCTGTGCTGATGGTGAGTGTGGGAGAAGTTGTTACCAATCTGTCAGTGAGGAAATTGAGGATCCAGTTGCACAGGACAGTACTGAGATCTAGGTCTTGAAAATTAGTGATGAGTTTCCAGGGGATGATAGTGTGGAATGCTGAGCTGTAGTCAATGAAGAACATCTAGACACATGCATCTTCATTGTCCAGATTTTCCAGAGCTGAGTGAAAAACCAATGAAATAGCATTTGCTGCTGACCTGTTGTAACCATAGGCATATTGGAGTGGATCCCGGTCGCTCCTCTGGAATAGATATGCTTCATGACCAACCTCTTGAAGCACTTCACTATAGTGGACATATCTGCTACCTAACAACAACAGTTATTGAAGCAAGTTACCATTTTCTTCTTGGGCACCAGTATGGTCGATGCCTGCCAAAGCAGAAGGTTGAAGATGTCTCTAAACACTTCAGTCAGTTGATTAGCACAAGTTTTCAGTACTTGGCCAGATATGCCATCTGGGTCAACTGCCTTCAATGGATTCATCCTCCTAAAGGAAGCTCTCACTTTGGCCTCAGAGACTGAGATAACAGGGATGTCAGGGGTTCTGTCCCCCAAAGTGCCATTGAGCTAATCTGAGAGCAATTCCTCAGTGCCATTTATGGTTGCTTGTATTTGTTTTGTACGGGGTGATGGCATTCAAGCCCCTGCCACAGTTGTCGAGCACATTCAAGTTTAGCCCAGAATTGCCAATTTGCACATGAGGTGGCCTTTCAGATGACATACCTGCAATAGGTATCATCCTAACTCTTATACTTCCAAAATTCAAAGTATATTTATTATCAAAGTACAGACATTCACCATATACAACTCTGAAATTTATTTTCATGTGGGCATACTCAATAAATCCGTACTAGAATAATAACCGTAATAGAATCATTGGAAGACCACACTAATTTGGGCGTTCAACCAGTGTGCAAAAGACAACAAACTCTGTGAATACTAAAAGAAAGAATAATACTAATAAATAAATAAGCTATAAATATCGAGAACATGAACTGAAGAGTCCTTGAAAGTGAGTCCTGTAAGGCGGAGGAACATTTCAATGATGGGGGCAAGTGAAATTGAGTGAAGTTATCACCCTTTGGTTCAAAAGCCTGATGGTTGAGGGATAATAACTGTTCCTGAACCTGGTGGTGTAAATCCTGAGATTCCTGTACCTTCTTCCAGATGACAGCTGTGAGAAGTGTGTGTGTCTTTGGGGGGGTGGGGAGTGGTCTTTGATGATGGATGCTGCTTTCATGTGATAGCACTTCGTATGGATGTGTTCAATGGTGGGGAGAGCTTTACCAGTGATGGATTTTCCATTCAAGGGCACTAGTGTTTCCATACCAGGCTATGATTCAGCCAGTCAATATACTCTCCATCACACAGATCACAGTCCTAAATGCCACTGATCTAGCCCTTAACAAATTGCAAATTACTTGGTACATCCAGAACTTCTGGTTGGGGAAGACTCCGATTTTGTAGGGACACACTTACCTAAACGTCTCAATAAAGTCCTTGACAACAATGACATATTCATTCAGATCCCTTGATGAGTCTTTGAACATGGCCCTGTTCAGTGACCCAAAGCAGTCCTACAGTTGCTCCCCAACTTCCTGTGATCACTTCTTTGTTGTCCTTATCTCTTTTGCCTTGCACTTTAGTCTCAGCGTATATGCAGGTAGGAGGAGGTCAGCCAGATGGTTAGATTTCTGAAATGCAGTCAAAGGATGGAATGGTAAGCATTCTTGATGGTAGTGTAGCAGTGGCCATGCATGTTGGGTTCTCTGTGTTGCCTGCAGGCGCTATGCTTGTGATAGTAGGGCAGACATTTTGTCAAGCTAGCCTGATTGAAGTCCCTGATGAGGATAAGAAAGGCATCAGGGTATGCCATATTTTGTTTATTAATCATGGCACTCAATACAATGAGTGCTAGCTTTGGCATCTGCCTTTGGCGGTATGTAAATTGCAGTCAGGTTCAGATCAGAGAACTCTATTGGTAAGTAGATTGGTTGGCACATAATCATTAGCTGTTCCAGGTTGGGAGAAAAAGGGTGAGCAACACAATGAGTTTATCATGATGCTGCCTCTGCCCTTTCCTGATACAGGTCCAATCCACCAAGTGGCTTGAGAACCTCTCAGGAAGGAGTACAGTGCCCGGAGTTCATAGGGGAAGCCATGTCTCAGTAGAATGTAGCAGTCCCTCATTTCTCTCTGATACAGCAATCTTGCTCTTGGACAATCTTACACTCCAACACTGCATGTTGGCCAGGAGGGTGCCAGGTAGTGGTGGCCTTGTTCCTTGTCATTTCAGTCAGGCCTAAAGCTCCCCCTGTGATCACACTTCCTTCCTAGTGGCCATCTTGTTACTTCTAGGTGCTGTACCTGCATTCCAGAGAGTTGAGTTTGCCGAGTCTTTTAGGTTCATCAGGAGATCGTAAGATACATTTAGATTATTCAAAAGTCTGTTTTTAAAAATGGAAATTACAGGCTGAAATCTCCAGCTCTAACAGTTCAGAAGACATATGTCTAGTGTTTTTTTTTGTGAGCTAACCACAAAACATCACAGTCTACTGCCAGTGCCATTTTTTCACAATAGCAATGGAAGATAACAGCAGGACCAGAAAAAAACTCATGACAACTTCATATGGTTCCTTTGGGTGCCCCTGTTTCCTCCCATTAATTGGTCACTGTAAATAAAGGTTCAATTATTATCAAAGTATGTATGCAGTATACAACTCTGAGATTTGTCTTCTCCAGATAACCACAAAACAATGAAAACCACGGAGGTTGTTTAAAGAAAAACATCAACACCCCTTCATGCAAAAAATAATATAAATGGCAACGAACATCAAAGCCCCCCACACAGAAAAACAAATTGTGCAAACAGTAAGAACATCAAACTGCAAACCACCCCCTTGCAAATAAACTAACAAATTGCCAACCAACAACAAGAAAGAATAGGCAAAAACACAGAATACAAAAATCATAAAACTGAAAGAGTTCACAGTCCAATCCATAAATGGCAGAACTTTGGTAATATCCTCCGACAGCATTGGGTGGGGGGGGGGGGTGGTGAGTGAGACCACTTGAATGCAGAGATCTTCCCTCGGGAGCAGCAAATGAGAGATCTGTCACAGCAGCAAGCAAGAGGCAGGTAGTCAGTGCTGAACACTTACTTGCCTTCTGCATTTGCATTGATGTTTCAATCTTCCTTGACACTTTAATCGGTGAGAAATGGAGTCAATCATCGGCTTGTATTCCATCTCTAAGCTTCATCGCATTGAGGCTGCTTGCCTCCTGGAATTTTCTCAGAGACAGCAAAGCCCAAGGTCACTTGACCGATCTCCAAACTATAAATTGCAGGCTCTAACAGTTCCAGCAACACAGTTAAGATTAAAACAAGATGTAGAAGAAGTGAAATAAATAGTTTCATGGACTATCTGGAAGCTGTCCCCCGAGGAAGTATTGTTTGCTGGTGCCACCTTGACCAGAACATTTCATTTAGTGTGCAGGTGAGTATTAGAATCTGAGAGAGTTCATGGGATTATGGCAAGAATAAAATAGGTTAGGCACAGGGATTCCCGACCTGGGGTCCATGGCATGAAAAAAAAGATTAGGAGCCCCTGGGTTAGGGTTTATTAGTGTAAAAATAGGTTGACAGTCAGAATAAATTCAGTATAATTTTATGTCGTGAAGAAAACATGCTCAAACAGCAAATGGTTACTGCCTGGAATGTACACCTGGGTTGCAGGTAAAGTTGGTTAATCAAGGCAGGTATCAAACTGTGGCTCTTGAAGGGGAACTAAGTAAATATCGTCCCGTAACCCACTCTAACCCCTTCTCTAAACAGCCTACCCCAGTTCCTGGTCCTACAGCTAGCTCCTTCTCCTGTCCTTCCATATCACCCATCCCCATCTTCCAGTTCTGCAATGTAAGAGACATCAGTTTGCATCATTCTTCCCTAATAGTTGAACATCCCTTAAGACAAAGATAAAGGGATAGAAATGCTTTTCCTATGGGAATTTTGATTAGAAAATGGTAAGGAAGCTTAATTCTGGTGTCACTGAGTACTGTGGGTAGAATTGAGCATTCATAGCATCAAGGGCATTGGAATTCAGTGGGATAGAAGAGGAGGAGACTGAGGCAGACACACAATTGGGTTGGGATCTGATGAGTGGGGTGAATGGCTGAGGGAAAGGGACATAGAAAGGCTAAACTCATTAAATGCAGAGGGGCCACTGGAACATTCAAAGCAGGGTGCTTGGGAAGAAATATCAAGAGAAGTGCTTAGAGGAAGATAATTCCAATGCAGATAACTGGGTAGATTGGTCCTTTTAATTAACAATGGAGCAGAGCTCAACTCATCATTTGAAACCATTTTGAATAGACTGTACTTCTCACTTTTCCAAAATGCTACCTCACATCACTGTGCAGATCTTACTGCTCCAAGCATGCATGTAGCATTCACAGCAAGGACCTGGCTTGAATGTATGTTTTACTGCTTCAATTCACTCACAAAGGAGCTGACTGAATTATCAATCAGATTTCAGATAGAACATACCTAGTTGGGGTACAACAAAAACAATATACAACAGATTTCTAGCCCTTAATAATGCCTGAAAATTACCTTTTAAATACCTGTAAACAACAGTACAACCAGCTGTAACTATTTACAGCTATTATAGCTCAGAGATTATATATCAAGCTGTAAAAAAAAATCAAATAAATTGGAAGAAAACATCAGATCCAAATTAAAACCCATTCATAGTTATTCAGTAGGTAAAAGCAGTGAAGGGCACATGGTCTGTGCTTTTGCTCTGGGCTTGCAAACTTGTTGCATAAATCTCATAATTGATGTCCTTTTGTTCCTCTATACCATCTGAACTCATAGCTTCCAAGAAATCGGTGACCTCCAAATACTTCCCACCTAAATTTTTTGGTGTTGAATCTCAGCTACCCCCATGTTACTGTATCAATAAATGGATGAGTGCTGATGCAAATCAAGTCATTCCAAACCTCAGCAAGGACTGGATGGGTTATCATTACTGATGGAAGATTAACTAGTTGTAAGTAGGTACATTCAGAAGGGAAAATTGAATCAGGTACAGGGACATATTGGAGGGTATTTTTTCTGACAATAGTATACATTCCTTTTATAATGTAAGATATTTAGTCGTGTGATAAAGGATGTAAACTGTAACATCCAAGGGAGACAAGCAATAGCACAACTCACTAAAAGCAGGGACAAATTTAAAGCCGGAAAAAGTACCAGGTTAATTTCTTGAGGACAGAACTTTAAAAGGGTGAGGTTATAAGGCTAATAGGAAGGAGCTTAAGAAGGAAATTAGGAGAGCCAGAAGGGGACATGAGAAGGCCTTGCTGGGCAGGATTAAGGAAAACCCCAAGGAATTCTACAAGTATGTGAAGAGCAAGAGGATAAGATGTGAAAGAATAGCACCTATCAAGTGTGACAGTGGGAAAGTGTGTATGGAACTGGAGGAAATAGCACAGGCACTTAATGAATACTTTATTTCAGTATTCTCTAGGAAAAGGATCTTGGTGATTGTAGTAATGATTTTCAGCAGACTGAAAAGCTTGAGCTTGTAGATATTAAGAAAAGGGATGTGCTGGAGCTTTTGGAAGGCATCAAGTTGGATAAGTCACCGGGACTGGATGAGATGCACCCCAGGCTACTGTGGGAGATGGGGGGAGGAGATTGCTGAGCCTCTGGTGATGATCTTTGCATCATCATGGGGACGGGAGAGATTCTGGAGGATTGGAGGGTTGCGGATATTGTTCCTTTATTCAAGAAAGGGAGTAGAGATAGCCCAGGAAATTAATGACCAGTGAGTCTTACCTCAGTGGTTGGTAAGTTGATGGAGAAGATCCTGAGAGGCAAGACTTATGAACATTTGGAGAGGTATAATATGATTAGGAGTAGTCAGCATGGCTTTGTCAAGGGCAGGTCATGCCTTACGAGCCTGATTGAATTTTTGGACAATATGACTAAACACATTGATGAAGGAAGAGCAGTAGATGTAGTGTATATGGATTTCAGCAAGGCATTTGAAAAGGTATCCCATACAAGGCTTATTGAGAAAGTAAGGAGGCATGGAATCCAAGGGGACATTGCTTTGTGAATCCAGAACTGGTTTGCCCACAGAAGGCAAAGAGTGGTTGTAGACAGGTCATATTCTGCATGGAGGCCGGTGACCAGTGGAGCGCCTCAGGGATCTGTTCTGGGACACTTACTCATTGTGATTTTCATAAATGACCTGGATGAGGAAGTGGAGGGATGGGTTAGTAAATTTGCTGATGACACAGAGGTTGGAGGTGTTGTGGATAGTGTGGAGGGCTGTCAGAGGTTACAGCGGGACATTGATAGGATGCAAAACTGGGCTGAGAAGTGGCAGACAGAGTTCAACCCAGATAAATGTGAAGTGGTTTATTTTGGTAGGTCAAATATGATGGCAGAATATAGTATTAATTGTAAGACGCTTGGCGTGTGGAGGATCAGAGGGATCTCGGGGTCACAGTCCATAGGACGCTCAAAGAAACTGCACAGGTTGACTCTGTGGTTAAGAAGGCGGATGGTGTATTGGCCTCATCAATCGTGGAATTGAATTTAGGAGCCGAGAGGTAATGTTGCAGCTATATAGGATCCTGGTCAGACCCCACTTGGAGTACTGTGCTCAGTTCTGGTCACCTCACTACAGGAAGGATGCGGAAGCCATAGAAAGGGTGCAGAGGAGATTTACAAGGATGTTGCCTGGATTGAGGAGCATGCCTTATGAGAATAGGTTGAGTGAACTCGGCCTTTTCTCCTTGGAGCGACAGAGGATGACAGGTGACCTGATAGAGTTGTATAAAATGACGAGAGGCATTGATTGTGTGGATAGTCAGAGGCTTTTTCCCAGGGCTGAAATGGTTGCCACAAGAGGACACAGGTTTAAGGTGCTGGGGAGTAGGTATAGAGGAGATGTCAGGGGTAAGTTTTATACTCAGAGAGTGGTTAGTACATGGAATGGGCTGCTGGCAATGGTGGTGGACAGGGCCTTTTAAGAGACTTTTAGATAGTTACATGGAGCTTAGTAAAGTAGAGGGCTATAGGCAAGCTCTTCTAATCTCTCTCTCACACATTTACTTATCTCCTTTCCAGATGCCTGGCCCAGGAAAAATAAGAGAGATAAAAAGGAATGTCGGCAGCATGAGGGGGACAAGTAAAGGAAAGTGTACAAAGAGAAAGATGCTGTTGAACAACAAACATAAAATCTGGAGGAACTCAGCAAATCAAGCAGCATTCTACATACGGGAATAAACAGGGGAATAAAATGCATCAGCATCTGTCAGATTGGTCAGCAATCAGAAAGGGGAAATCAGTGGATGTGAATAACTAATTGTGGAAGCTCTCATCGCCATTTAGGGGCCATTGCTAGGCTAGTGCCATCTGTTAAGCTGTAGGATTGGGGTCTAATTTCTCCCATGCAAGAGAGTAAAGTAGTTTCATCCTACTGGATTGCTCAATACCTGATCCTCACTGAAGAATTCTGACTGATTACTGAGAAAGGACAACACATGGGCAGAGGGTTCTCAGCAAGAGCCACAAACATCACTATTTCCAGTTATACAGTGTTTTTAAGTATAAGGTGCATTCATGTAATTTCAACTCCTTTCCCTAGCACTGCTCCCTCTCATGAAACAAATCAGAATCAGATTTAATATCACTGGCATATGTCATGAAATGTGCTAACTTTATGGCAGCAGTAGTGATAAATATTGTATAGAGAAAAACACTGAGTTACTCTAAGAATATAAATGTCTATTAAATAGTTAAGTAGTGAAGAATAACAGAAATTAAAAAGTAGTGAGGAAGTGTTCATGGGTTCAATATTTGTTTAGAAATCAGATGGCAGAGGGGAAGAAGCTGTTCCTGAATCACTTATGTGTGCCTTTAGGCTTCTGTACCTCCTTCTCAATGGTAATAGAGTGAAGAGGCATGTTCTGGGTGGTGGGGGTCCTTAATGTTGGATGTCAGCTTCCTAAGGCACTGCTCCTTGAAGATATCTTGGGTACTACAGAGGCTGATACCCATGATAGAACTAGTTAATTTTACAAGTTTCTGCAGCTTATTTCGATCTTGTGCAGTACCCCCCCCACCCCCTCTCCCCATACCAGACGGTGATGCAGCCTGTCAGAATGCTCTCCACAGTACATTTGTAGAAATTTCTGAGTGTTTTAGTTGACAAACCAAATCTCTTCAAACACATAATGAAATATAGCCACTGTCTTGCCTTCTTTATAGCTGCATCAATTTGTGTGTTCAGGTTAGGTCCTCAGAGATACTGATAACCAGGAACTTGAAATTGCTCACTCTCTCCACTTCTGATCTCTCTGAGGATTGGTTTGTGTTCCCTAATCTTATCCTTCCTGAAGTCCAAAATCAGCTCTTTGGTCTTACTCACATTAGTGCAAGGTTGTTGCTGTGACATCACTCAACTAACTCCCGTATGCCCTTTCGTCATCATCTGAAATTCTGCCAACAATGGTCATGGCTGTAGGGAGCATAGAGCAGTGGGTTAAGCACACATCCCTTAGAAAGCTGAGAATCCAATTGCAGAGGGAGGTACAGAGGTCTGGGTTCTGTAGCTTTTCAATCAGGACTGCAGGAATGATGGTGTCCTGACATGGGAAGTTGCATTGTCCAGGTGGAAAGCCATTGAGATCGGGTCTGCTGTAGACCTATTGTGGTGGTAGGCAAATTGCAATGGGTCCAGGTCCTTTTTGAGACAGGTGTTGATTCTAGCCAAGGCCAACCTCTCAAAGCATTTCATCACCATCGATATGAGCGCTACTGGATTATAGTCATTGAGGCAGATCACACTGCCCTTCTTGGCCACAGACTTTCAAAATTACTGTATTACTTTTCTGAAATGCTTTAACCTCATTTGCAATTCAGCCAGAAATGTTTGAAGTTCATCTTGCAATTTACAATGAGGCTTACACCTAGATACAATATTTATTGAATTACCACTATCTACTTGGTCAATTACTTGTTTAAAACATTTGACGTTGAATATGATGTTCCATTATGAATCCATACTATTTATTGTCTTGTTTCTAGATGCTACTCTATACTCTCCTTTAGCATTAATTCCACTTTCCCTTGTCCCCAGTGTTAGGCCAACTCATCAATAATTCCCAGTCACATTCAGTATACCTTCTTGTCAGTCCTCTGGAACTGCAAGATGTCCTAATGATCTATTATACTTACAGGAAATCTTCTGTTATCACTTACCCCAATTTTTGAAATGCAATCCATTGAGACTAAAGCTTTTATCATGAGTTTGATCAGTATATATAATTCATCCCTTCTTTCCATTTTAAATAAGAGGACAGGAGGGTGGAGAGTATCTTAGCCCGTGGGAGACCTTTGGACTGAGATGGGATGTGAAATGTGAAGAGGCCTTTCAGTCGCTGAAGGAGCTGCTGACCCAGGCGCCGGTGCTGGCTTTTGCGGACCCCCAATTGCCATATGTACTACACACAGATGCCAGCCGAGAGGGTTTGGGGGCATCCAGTATCAGGATCAGGGCTCTGGGTTGAGGACCATTGCGTTTGTCAGCTGGAGTCTGTTACCCTCCGAGAAAAACTATCCTATGCATAAGTTGGAATTTCTGGTGTTAAAATGGGCAGTGGTGAATAAGCTGAGTGACTACCTCTACGAGGCCAAGTTTGAGGTGAGGACGGACAACAACCCTCTCATTGATATCCTGACCTCAGCGAAACTGGATGCCACAGGCCATTGGTGGTTGGCGGCATTGTCTGCATATGATTTCAGTCTGAAGTACTGGTCGGGAAGCCAGAACATTGATGCGGATGCTTTGTCCTGACGGGCGCATAAGGGACTGGTCAGGGATGAGGAGTGGGAAAGCAATCCTGCCCTGGGGGTGAAGTTTGGCATCACCGTGAAGGCAGAGGAAAAGGAGGGGCAGGAGTGAGCAGTGGATCAATTGGGGGCTTCTGATGACACCATCCCCGAAGTTTATTGTAACCTGACTGCTCTGAAGACAAATCAGCTGCTGGAACTGAGTTCTGGGGAAGTGGCTGCTGCTCAGCGAGATGATTTGGGCATTGGTACATTCGGTCGGCAGTTGAAAAGGGAGACGTAGCTCAGGCGGAGAGGACGAAACGCGTGTTGGTGCCTCCATTAGTATGAGAATGGCCTTGGTTGGAGTTGAAGAACCAGGTCACGTCACTCTCAGACCGACCCCGGCATTGCCAGCTGGTTCTGCCTGAGAAGTGTCGGAGGATGGCACTGAAATCACTTCATGATGGTTCTGGACATTTGGGGGTGGAACAGACCTATGGATTGGCCAGAAACTGGTTTTACTGGCCCCGAATGAAGTCGGAGGTCAAAGAATACTGCAAGTCATGCATTCGATGCATATGGTGGAAGACACTGCCTACGCGGGCAGCGGGCCTCTGGACCTGGTGTGTATGGATTTCCTGTCAATAGAACCAGATGCCAGCAATATGGCAAACATCTTAGTCATTATGGACCACTAAATCAGATATGTTCAAGCTTTTCCTACCAAGGACCAGAGGGCATCTGCGGTGGCAAAAGTGTTATGGGAGAAGTAGTTCATTTATTACGGCCTTCCCAGGCAAATACATAGTGATCAGGGATGGGATTTCAAGAGCAGACTCTTCCATGAGTTACTGGGCATGCCTGGAGTCAAGAAGTCGAGGACCATGCCCTATCACCCATAGGGTGATCCCCAGCCAGAGAGGTTTAATCAGACCTTGCCAGACATGCTCGGGAACCTGGAGATCAGCAAGAAGAGCAGGTGGAGTCAACATATTGGGCATCCACTTCACAGTTATAATTATACTCGCCATATTATCTGATGTTTGGGTGCATGGCAAAGTTGCCCATTGACCTGTTTTGGGACTGACGAGGTTGACTTACCACTGAAGACTTATCAGAAGTATGTGTCTGACATGAGAAGAGAATTGAAAAGGGTTTTTGAATTAGCTGGGGTCATGGCTGCCAAGCAGAATCAAGGGAATAAGAGGAGTTATGATCAGAGGTGAGGTTCTCCAACTCCTGCCGAGAGACAGAGTCCTCATAAGGAATTTGGGGCTACCTGGAAAGCACAAGTTGGCTGACCGCTGGGCGGCCACACCCTATGTGGTGGAGAGTCAGATGCCAAACCTACCAGTTTTCCCGGTGAAACCAGAGGATGGGAAGGGGCCTGTCATGATTCTCCATCAGAACTGCCTGTTGCCCTGGGACAAGAGGTGCTGGTAGACCCAGAGCCCGACTTGGAGACTACACCTAGTAAGAGGACTCTGTGGAAACACAGAGTGACTACCAGGCCCCCAACAGGTGAGGTTAGCCCAGCTCCCACCCCCGAGAGGGATACTGATTCAGAGGAAGAGGAGCTGGACGTGGGGTATATGCTGCCTTTCACTAACTGCCCACTGATTGAGGAAGTGACTCACAGCTCTTCTCCCATTCAGACAGGTGAAGTGGGGGGGATATCTGTGGGCAGCCTGGGTTGCAGCAGGGAGGAAGCGGGGCTTGGCCACGGGGCAAAGGGCTCCGAGTTGCAGGTGGGCACAAGTGATAGATCAGGAGAGGCCTCGCCAGGTAGACTGGAAGTATTCCCAGTAGTGTTGGAACCTGAAGAGTTAAGATGATGGGGTGAGGAGGTCTCAGAGAATTAGGAGACCACCGGATAAGTTGGCCTACATAGCACCAGGGTAACAGAGTGTGACCCTACTGTTTTGGGAAGCTATGTCACTGCCTTTTACACCTGGATTGGGCTTTGTGTTTTGCAGGAAGGGTTGGCGAATTATCTCAACGTCATGAGGACATGACTAAATTGGTGTGGGAAGAGTGTAACATGCTGTAAGGTTTCACTGATAATGTAATGGTTTCTCTGTAGCAGCAATGTTTGAGTTATGACTAGAGATAACGGGGTTTGGAATGCTGGGTGCTAGCCAATGAGAGAACTGTTATTCTTTCTTGTGAGTCTGGAAGAGAGATTTTCACGGTCTTTTGGCATGAAGAGATGAGGATAGAAGACGTGAATGGAGAGAATTGGTAGACCGCCGGACGGAGTGGACTTGGAGTGAGGGTCTGAAGGGCAGCAACGTTTGGAGGAGGTTGATAGTGTACAACTGGCTTATCAGTGAGCTCCAACATTATGCAATAGACTGTTTCATAAGAATGGGCCCTTTTTCTTTTTTTGGTTCCTTTATTAACCATATAGTCAAATTAAGAATAATAAAGCTTAACCGTTTAATTGCATATTGTATACTGTTTGTTATTTTGGGTTACTGATTTGTAACAGGGGCATCGCACAGCATCCACCCAAACGAGGTTTCTTAAGTTTGGCCGGGCTGGGGGCTATCATCCCCTATATTAAGCCACTAGCTGAAGCGAGAGTTACACTTAAAAACAATGATATAATACTCCTGCCTTCTCCATCATTACCTGTGATTTTAATTCCTGTGTTCACAAATGGCCATATTCCATCTCAGCTTTCTTTTTATTGATGTGTACAATATGTCATCATTTTATGTTTCCTGATCATTTAATTTCATAGTTCCTTGTTTCTTTCTTAATTGTTTAATTGTTCTGTCTCCTATTCCTTTCCATTCTTTCTCATTCCAGATTCCTCTGAACTGAATTTCAACTGAAGAGTTGGCCTACTGTATCAAGTACCTTTTCCTCTGGCATCCGCGTTGATTCATTACACCCCATGCCTACTCTTCTGCCACCCACATATACCAAGGACAATTTACAATAACTTACCAACCAGTATGACATTGGCAAGTGGGGAAAAAACACAGCATCAGGAGGAAACTTACTATTCACTGTGAACATGTGCAAACTCCAAATAGACAGTGCCCAAGGTCAGAATCAAACCCATGTCTCTAGAGCCATAAGGTCATACACTGAACAATCTGCTGCTCTATTTTCCAATACAAAAGATGACTGAATTCTAGTGATAGAAGTCTTTAACATTCTGAAAGTGCATGACTGGATAAACAAGAGCAGATGTTTTCACTTTTTGGGAAGACCAGAACTAGGTTCATTCTGTCACCAACCAAATTTCATAAGAATTCATAAAAACTTCAGTATCAGAGATGGGCTAGAGTGTGTAACATCCTACCCACTGCAACTTGATCATGGCAACTAGCATAAAAACATCAATGGGGGAAGAGAGATAAATGAGGAAGAGAAGGATATGTTGAATTACTGGAATGGTGGCAGCTCATGTGATACATAAATATTGGCACTGGCATAAATGTTGTCTCTGTGTTGTACTTATACTGTAAACAAAATAATATTCCCACCCTGCCACATGCAGAAATGCTATTCCCTATTCCCAGTTCCTCCGCCTCCGCTGCATCTGCTCCCAGGATGAGGCTTTCCATTCCAGGACATCTCAAATGTCCTCTTTCTTTAAGGATCGTGTTTTCCCTTCTGCCATCATCAATGATGCCCTCACCCACATCTCCTCCGTTTCTCGCACGTCGGCCCTCACCCCATCCTCCCGTCACCACAATAGAGACCGAGTTCCCCTTTTCCTCACCTACCACCCCACCAGCCTCCAGATCCAGCATATTATCCTCCGCAACTTCCGCCACCTTCAACAGGACCCTACCACTAAGCATATTTTCCCCTCTTTACCCCTCTCCACTTTCTGCAGGGATCATGCCCTCCATGACTCCCTGGTCCACACGTCCCTCCCCACAGATCTCCCACCTGGCACTTATCATTGCAAGCGTAAGTGCTACACTTGTCCCTACACTTCTTCTCTTACCACCATTCAGGGCCCCAAACAGTCCTTTCAGGTGGGGCAACACTTCACTTGTGAGTCTGTAGGGGTCATCTATTGCATCCGGAGCTCCTGGTGCAGCCTCCTCTACATCAGTGAGACCTGACGCAGATTGGGGGACCACTTCGTCAAGCACCTCCGCTCCATCCGCCACAACAGACAGGATCTCCCGGTTGCCACCCACTTCAACTCTGCTTCACATTCCCATTCGGATATGTCCATACATGGCCTCCTCTACTGCCATGATGAGGCCAAACTTAGATTGGAGGAGCAATACCTCATATAGCGTCTGGGTAGTCTCCAACCCCTTGGCATGAACATTGAATTCTCCAACTTCCGGTAATTCCCTCCCTCTCCCTTCCCCCATCCCAGTTTCACCCTGCCTCCTCCTCCAGCTGTCTATCACCTCCCTCATGGTTCTGCCTCCTTCTACTATCCATAAAGCTTTCCCCTTACATTCCTTCACCTTTCCTGCCTATCCCCTCCCCTACCCCTTGATCTTTTTCCTTACTGGCTTTTCACTTGGCACCTACCAGCCTTCTCCTTCCCACCCTCCTTTGTAGGGCCCCTGTCCCCTCCCTCTTCAGTCCTGATGAAGGGTCTCGGGCCGAAACATTGACTGTTCGTTTCCACAGATGCTGCCTGATCTGCTGAGTTCCTCCAGCGTGTTCTGTGTGTTGCTACAGATTTCTCTTGTTTGTAGCTGATTCCCTAGTGGGCTCAACCATGAGCTGCTCTTAAAAGCCATCTCATAGGCAATGATCCCTCTAAGGTGTGCGCGTGCACACAACTTTTGCTACTAGTGCACAAAGGAATCTAAACTGCGCAAAAAAAGTTGTCATCCTCTACCTCATTAGCATGTTAAATATATTTCACGATCGTACACAATCACATTTCTTTTTCCGGTTTCTGATGCAGACGGTGTTGACAAAGTGGGATTTGTGATGATTTGTCTGCAGATTTTGAACTAGCTTATTTATACTGTTTTTATTGAAGAAATTATTGATTCTTTATGCCAAATTCCAAAGAAGCAAATGGTGTGAAACGCAGAAGAGCTGCCAGTTCATTTAATGTGGAATGGCTTAATGAAACAGTAGAAACTGCTATACTGAAAGCTCATGAGGTCAGGAATGTGTAGCTATGAGAAATATTTATGTACAATACAGAAACTGGTGTTATCTGCGTGTATTGTTGCAATGCAAAAGTTGCTGGAGAATTTGCAAATGGGAAGAAGTGGAGTGATAATTGGAAGCTTGACTTTTTAAAGCACAATTTAGCAAGCAAATCAGAAATGTGCAAAAACTCTGGCAAGAAAATCCTTCGTAACCGGCTACTTATATTTTATGACAGTGCAGATAAACGAGAGCAAAAATGATTAAACCCAGAGTAGATCAAAGTTCTTATTGACTATTATTTTATTTCTTTTAAATGATGAACAACAAACTGGGCTTGGTAGTTTATTATCCTCAGAATAGCTTCAGGTTTACTTAAAAATTCAGTGCGTATGTACATGTAGTCACCGGGCAAAAAAAATGCACAGCACAAGATTTTTGCACACACTGTTCAATACAAATTAGAGGGAACTTTGCTCATAGGCATTCTAGAAATTCCCCTGGAATCGAGCACTTTACCTGCATATTAAAATCCCCTATTGTTACTTTGCTCTTTTGGCATGCATTTTCTATCACCCGTTGTAATTTGTAGACCATATTCTTATTACTGTTGAGGACTCTGTATGTAACTCCCATCAGCGTCTTTTTACCTTTGCAGTTCCTTAACTCTGTCCACAATGATTCAGCACCTTCTGACCCTTGGGTTCAGGTGTAACCTATCCCTTTTGTACATGTCAACCCTACTTCAGAAGAGATCCCATAAGCTGCCATCAGTTGCTGTTAAATATACATGTGAATAGGATCTACATCCTGAATTTGACTGGGTCTTCCCATTCTGGTGCTTGCTATGAAAAAGGAAGATGTAAAACAACAACATCATAAAAGGCCTACAGATTCTTACCTGTTGATTCTTTTCATATTCTGCTATTCTCTCCATTTCTTCATTGAAATTTTCTATGTTTTTCTTTCTCCTTTCCTCCCAAATCTGGTTTAAAAAGCAAAGACAGAATTAGATGTGAGTATGTTTTCTATCATTTTGAGGGATGAGCTTCAGGATCCCAGAGACCAGAGTTCAAATTCTACCATAACAGTAACAAAATAAAATCTAAGATTTAAGAAAAGACTGGTCTCAGTAATGTAAACTATGTAATTACCCAACTCTTGCAAAAAATCTGCTTCCTTTCAGGATATTCCTTTCAGAATATATTTTGAACTATAAACAACTGCTATCTTTGATTTGGGGAAGATCTGTAACTGAGAGGCAGTGCAATCTTCTTTCCAAGTACAGATTACTAAGTTTAAAACCTGCACTGTCAAGTCAGTATTGAGTATTTTTTCTACTGGTACTTTAAAGTTCATTTGCATAATTACAGCAAATCTTCTTTTCTACCTCACTGGTGAAATCAAGGTATTTTGTATCTCTTGGGCAGTTTGCCCTTTACACAGATAACAGTCACCTTACTCCGCTTCTTAGCAATAACAAAAACAAGCAACACACACAAAATGCTGGTGGAACGCAGCAGGCCAGACAGCATCAAAAGGGAGAAGCGCTGTCGACGTTTCGGGCCGAGACCCTTCGTCAGGACTAACTGAAAGGAAAGATAGTAAGATAGCCTTTCTTGGCCCGAAACTTCGACAGCGCTTCTCCTTATAGATGCTGCCTGGCCTGCTTCTCCCTTTTGATGCTGTCTGGCCTGCTGCGTTCCACCAGCATTTTGTGTGTGTTGCTTGAATTTGCAGCATCTGCAGATTTCCTCGTGAATAACAAAAACAGTAAGGTTAGTTCAGCTAAAACTAAACCAAAATGTTTGGCAGCTTAGCGGATCAAGTAAAATCCATTGGCAGAGAAACAGTTAAATGTTTTAGATTAAAGACCCTGCCTAAAAACTGGAAAACTGAAAAAAACTAAATGTAATTACTGTATGATGAGCTACAATTAAAAATGGTGGTGCAAAGGAAATGGCTCCTGTACAAGAGGCCAAAATTGGAGGAATGCAAGAAGTCAATACCTTATGATAGCAAGTTGTCACAAATTGACAAATGGCTCAAAATCTTGGATAGATTGCAACATAATGGATTTATAACATTAGAAGCTGTTAAAAAGGCAAGGTTTTTTCACTGGATCACTCAAAAATACTCATATTCAATTATTTTTAAATGATGCAATTAAAATTGTAATTAGTTATAAGTAGCTTCTTGTGATTTAATTAAATGGACTACTTATAGGGGATCTATTGCAATTAATTGTAGTATCCAGTCACACTGGAAGAGCAAAATCTACTTTTTTCACATATGCATCGAAATTCTTATTGTCTGTTGTAATGTTATATGCCAATCTTCCTCAAATTCAATTTTCTCCCTTCTTATGAGCTATTTAGTATTTCATTGCTGGCTCCCAGCTCCTCTGATCTATCATTCATTTATTCAGTGATACAGCATGGAGTAGGTCCTTCTGGCCACATCACCCCAGCAACCCCTGACAAACTTACAGGACAATTTACAATGACCAATTAACCCACCCTGTATGTCTTTGGCTTGTTGATGGAAACTGGATAATCCAGAAAAACATCCATGCACTCCATAGAGAGAATATACGTGGTATTGAACACCCCGTGCTGCAATAGTGTTGCACTAGCTGCTGCTGTACCATGGTGCCCAAATGATCAAATAGACATACTATTTTGTATGTCTATTTTGAATTTAACATTATCCATGAGCCTCTTTCTCATGGAACATATTGCATAGGGTTAATCTTTATGCTTGTTAACCCCATGGCCTTGAACGTAACAGAACTGATGCAGGAGCTTTGATTTGCACTGTGGGAACAGGAAAGTTAGGTGAACACAGGGATGGGACTCGTGAAGAGCAGTGACAGGTTCTGGTATGGTGGTTTGAGCTGGTGTTGTGTATTGGTCCACTTACTGCAGCATTTCATATCAGTGGAGAGGGTATAAAAATAGAGTGGTCGGGGGCTTAAGGTAGTTTTTTGGGTCCTCACGTTCTAATTTGGATATATTTCTGATGGGTGTTATTGGTGCAACTGTTTGAATATCTCCCACTGCTTATCCACTGACCTATCACTTAATTTATTTGCCCAATCCACTTTAAACAAACTATAATCACACTGATAAAAAGCCTTTGACTCCACTAATAAGCCCAAACCGCAGAACATCTTTCTTCAAGTTTGCCTGTTCTTTTGAATTCACTTCCATTTGATTTAAGCATAATACTAAATAATATCATTATCAGAAATAACAGCTCCTCGCTGACAATTAGCACTGGTACACCTCAAGGATGTGTGCTTAGCCCACTGCTCTACATTCTTTCCACCCATGACCTTGTGGCTAGACACTGCTCAAATGCCATATTTAACTTTGTCGATGATACAACTATTGCTGGCTGAATTTCAGATGGCAAAAAGAAGTTCTACAAGAGCGAGATAGATCAGTTGGTCAAGTGGTATTGCAACAACTACCTTACACTCACTCACTGTCAGTAAGACCAAGGAATTGATTGTGAACTTCAGGAAGGAGAAGTCAAGGAAACACACGCCAGTCCTCATTGAGGAATCAACAAAGGAAAGGGTGAGCAGTTTCAAGTTCTTTGGTGTCAACATCTCTGAAGATCTATCCTGGGCCTAACATATTGATGCAATTACAAAGAAGGCACAACAGTGACTATATTTCATTAGGTATTTGAAGACCTTAAGATAAAGGAGCAGAATTAGATCGTTTAGCCCATTGAGTCTATTCCACCATTTCATCAAACCTGATCCATTTCCCTCTCAGACGCAAGCTCCTACTTTTTCCCCACATCCCTTCATGCCCTGACTAATCAAGAATTCTTCAACCTGCCCTCCACAACTGCCTGTGGTAATGAATTCAGCAGATTCACCACTCTTTAGCAAAAGTAATTCCTCCTCATCTCCTTTCTAAAAGGACGTCCCTTTATTCTGAGGTTGAATCCTCTGTTCTTAGATTCCTCCACCATAGAGAACATCCTCACCACCTCCACTCTATCTAGGCTTTTAAACTTTCAATAGGTTTCATTGAGTTCATCTATCACTTTTCTGAATTCCAGTGAATAGAGGCCCAAAGCCATCAAATACTCCTCCTCTGACAAGACCTTCAGTTCTGGAATCATTACTGTGAAACTCCTTTGAACCCTCTCCAATGCCAGCACATCCTTTCTAAGATAAGGGGCACAAAACTGCTCACAATACTCCAAGTGAACCCTCTCCAATGCCAGCACATCCTTTCTAAGATAAGGGGCACAAAACTGCTCACAATACTCCAAGTGAGCCCTCTCCAATGCCAGCACATCCTTTCTAAGATAAGGGGCACAAAACTGCTCACAATACTCCAAGTGAGCCCTCTCCAATGCCAGCACATCCTTTCTAAGATAAGGGGCACAAAACTGCTCACAATACTCCAAGTGAACCCTCTCCAATGCCAGCACATCCTTTCTAAGATAAGGGGCACAAAACTGCTCACAATACTCCAAGTGAGCCCTCTCCAATGCCAGCACATCCTTTCTAAGATAAGGGGCACAAAACTGCTCACAATACTCCAAGTGAACCCTCTCCAATGCCAGCACATCCTTTCTAAGATAAGGGGCACAAAACTGCTCACAATACTCCAAGTGAACCCTCTCCAGTGCCAGCACATCCTTTCTAAGATAAGGGGCACAAAACTGCTCACAATACTCCAAGTGAGCCCTCTCCAATGCCAGCACATCCTTTCTAAGATAAGGGGCACAAAACTGCTCACAATACTCCAAGTGAGCCCTCTCCAATGCCAGCACATCCTTTCTAAGATAAGGGGCACAAAACTGCTCACAATACTCCAAGTGAACCCTCTCCAATGCCAGCACATCCTTTCTAAGATAAGGGGCACAAAACTGCTCACAATACTCCAAGTGAGCCCTCTCCAATGCCAGCACATCCTTTCTAAGATAAGGGGCACAAAACTGCTCACAATACTCCAAGTGAGCCCTCTCCAATGCCAGCACATCCTTTCTAAGATAAGGGGCACAAAACTGCTCACAATACTCCAAGTGAACCCTCTCCAGTGCCAGCACATCCTTTCTAAGATAAGGGGCACAAAACTGCTCACAATACTCCAAGTGAACCCTCTCCAGTGCCAGCACATCCTTTCTAAGATAAGGGGCACAAAACTGCTCACAATACTCCAAGTGAACCCTCTCCAGTGCCAGCACATCCTTTCTAAGATAAGGGGCACAAAACTGCTCACAATACTCCAAGTGAACCCTCTCCAGTGCCAGCACATCCTTTCTAAGATAAGGGGCACAAAACTGCTCACAATACTCCAAGTGAACCCTCTCCAATGCCAGCACATCCTTTCTAAGATAAGGGGCACAAAACTGCTCACAATACTCCAAGTGAACCCTCTCCAATGCCAGCACATCCTTTCTAAGATAAGGGGCACAAAACTGCTCACAATACTCCAAGTGAACCCTCTCCAATGCCAGCACATCCTTTCTAAGATAAGGGGCACAAAACTGCTCACAATACTCCGTGAACCCTCTCCAGTGCCAGCACATCCTTTCTAAGATAAGGGGCACAAAACTGCTCACAATACTCCAAGTGAACCCTCTCCAGTGCCAGCACATCCTTTCTAAGATAAGGGGCACAAAACTGCTCACATTACTCTAATTGAGCCCTCACCAGTGCTTTTTAAGGCCTCAACATTATATCCTTGCTTTTACAGTATATTCTAATCCTCTCAAAACGAATGCTAATTTTGCAGTTGCCTTCTTCACCACCGATTCAACCTGCAAATTAATCTTTAGGGAATCCTGCACGAGGACTCCAAACTCCCTTTGCACCTCATATTATTGAATTTTTTCTCCTTTTAGAAAATAGTCAATGCTTTTATTTCTTCTATCAAAGTACATGACCATACACTTCCTGACAATATTACATCTGCCACTTCTTTGCCCATTACCTAATCTGTCCAAGTCCTTCTTTTGCCTCACTGCTTCCTCAGAACTACCTGCCCCTCCACCGTTCTTCATATCATCTGCAAACTTGGCCATAAAGCCATCAATTCCTTCATCGAAATCTTTGACATATAATGTAAAAAGCAGCGCGAACATATATCCCTGTAGAATACTACTAGTCACCAGTAGCCAACCAGAAAAGGCTTCCTTTATTCTCACTCTTTCCCTCCAGCTAATGCTCTGTCTATGCTCGTATCTTCCCTGTAATATGGGCTCTTTTGTTCCAGCAGCCTCATGTGTGGTGCCTTGTCAAAGAACTAAAAATCCAAATATGCGACGTCCACCTATTCTCCTTTATCTATCCTGTTTGTTGTTTCTTTAAAGAATTTCAACAGATTTTCCCTATTTGTGAATATCACAAATGACCTGACTTGGTCTAACCAAGCAGAGTCCACTGCCAAGAAGGCCCACCTTTATTTCCTGAGAAGGCTGAAGAAATTTGGCCTGTCCCCTAAAACCCTCACTAACTTTTATAGGTGCACCGTAGAAAGCATTCTTCTAGGGTGCATCACAACCTGGTATGGAAGTTGTCCTGTCCAAGACCAGAAGAAGCTGCAGAAGATCGTGAACCTAGCCCAGCACATCACACAAACCAATCTTCCATCCTTGGACTCACTGTCGGAGCAGTGCTGCCAGGATAATCAAGGATGTCCCACCCAGCCAACACACTTTTTGTCCCACTTCCCTCTGGGAGAAGGTTCAGGAGCATGAAGATACGTATGACCAGATTTGGGAACAGCTTCTTTCCAACTGTGATAAGACTGCTGAACAGATCCTGACCCGGATCTGGGCCGTACCCTCCAAATACCTGGACCTGACTTCCACTACCGTACTTTCCCTTTTCTATTTTCTAATTAATTTATTATATAATTTAAATTTTTATTATATTTACTTTGATTTGTACTTCAGGGAGCGTGAAGCGCAGAAACAAATATCACTGTGATGATTGTACGCTCTAGTGTCAATTGTTTGGTGACAATAAAGTATTTGTATTTGTATTTATTTCAGGAAACCATGCTGACAACAGCCTTTTTTTTAAATCATGTGCCTCCAAGTACCCTGAAAGCACACCCTTAACAATCAACTCTAACATCTTCCCAACCACTGAGGTCAAACTAACTGGCCTATAGTTTCCTTTCTTCTGCCTCTCTTCCTTCTTGAAGAGTAGGGTGACATTTGCAATTTTCCAGTCCTCCGGAACCATGCCAGAATCAATTGATTCTTGAAAGCATGGTTTCCTTAAGGCAAAATCTTGCCTGACAAATTAGCTGGAATTCTTAGAGGAAATAACAAGCAGGATAGATAAAGGAGAATTAGTGGATGTTGTGTATTTAGCTTTTCAGGTCTTTGACAAGGTACCACACGAGGCTGCTGGAAGTTAAGAGCCCATGGTATTACAGGAAAGATACAAGCATAGCTAGATGCCTCCACAATCTCTTCAGCCACCACTTTCAGAACCCTGAGGTATAGACCAGGTGACTCATCTTCCCTCAGACATTACAGTTTCACAAGAACCTTCTCCCTAGTAATGGCAATTTCACACGATTCTGCCCTTTGACACTCCCGAATTTCTAGCATACTGCTAGTCTTCCACAGTGAAGAATGATGCAAAATACTTATTTAGTTCATCTGTCATTTCTGTGTCCCCCAGTACTACCTCTCCAGCACCATTTTCCAGCAGTCTGATATCCATCCTTGCCTCTCTTTTACACTTCATGTATCTGAAGAAACTTTTGGTATCCTCTTTAATATTATTAGCAGCTTTGTATTCCATCTTTACCTTCTTAATGACTTTTTAGTTGCCTTATGTTGGTTTTTAAAAGTCCCCATCCTCTAACTTCCCACTAATTTTTGCTCTATTATATGCCCTCCCTTTGGCCTTTATGTTGGCTTCTCATGTCTCCCACAGTTGTGACATCCTGCCTTTAGAATACTATTTCTGTATCTTCAGAATTGGTCCCAGAAATTCCAGCCACTGCTGCTCTGCCATCATTTCTGCTTGTGTTCCTTTCCAATCAATTTTGGCCAGCTCCTCTCTCATGCCTCTGTAATCCCCTTTACTCTACTGTAATACTGATGCATCTGACTTTAGCTTCTCTTCCTCAAATTGCAGGGTGAATTCTATCATATTGTGATCACTGGACTCTAAGGGTTCCTTTACCTTAGTGTAAAGGTCTACATCAATTATCTCTAACCAACTCTGGTTCATAGCACAACACCCAATCCAGAATAGCCGATCCCCTAGTGAGCTCAACCATACGTTTCTCTTGAAAGACATCTCATAGGCATTCTAGAAACTCCCCCTCTTGGGATCCAGCACCAACCTGATTTTCCCCATCAACCTCCATATTGAAATCCCCCATGACTATTGTAACATTGTCCTTTTGACATGCATTTTTTAAATCTCTCTTGTAATTTGTAGTCCACATCTTTACTACTGTTTGGGGGTCTGTATACACCTCCCATCAAGGTAATTTTACCCCTGCAGTTCATAGAAAAACTACAGCACAATACAGGCCCTTTGGCCCACAAAGCTGTGTCAAACATGTCCTTACCTTAGAACTACCTAGGCTTACCCATAGCCCTCTATTTCTCTAAGCTCCATATACCTATCCAGGAGTCTCTTAAAAGACCCTAACGTTTCCGCCTCCACCACCGACTCCGGCAGCCCATTCCATGCACTCACCACTCTCTGTGTAAAATACTTACCACTGACATCTCCTCTGTACCTACTTCCAAGCACCTTAAAACTATGCCCTCTCGTGCTAGCCATTTCAGCCCTGGGGAAAAGCCTCTGACTATCCACACGATCAATGTCTCTCATTATCTTGTACACCTAAGTTCCTTAGCTCTACCCCCAATGATTCTACACCTTCCAACCCTATGTTACCTCTTTCTAATGATTTGATTTATTTTTTTTAAACCATTGGAGCTACCCCACCCCCTCTGCCTACCTACCTGTCCTTTCTATACAATATGAATCCTTGGATGTAAAGCTCCCAGCTATAATCTTTCAGCCACAGCGTCAAAATGCCAATCTGTAACTGTGCTGCAAGCTAATTTCGCTTATTCTGTATACTGTGTGCATTCAAACATAACACCTTTAATCCCGTATTCCCCCTTTTTGATTTTGTCCACCTTTTACATTACAACTCATCCTGTTGACTGCAATTTCGCCCTATCATTAACCTCTCCTTGCTAGGTCTGTTTGTAAACCAACTAGCCTTCTTCAGCACTATCACTCCAGTTCCCATTACCCTGCCAAATTAGTTTAAACCCTCCTAAATAGCTCCAGCAAACCTACCTGCAAGGATATTGATCCTCCTCGTGTTCAGGTGTAACCCGTCCCTTTTGTACAAGTTGTACCTTCCCAACAATCCAGAAATCTGAAACCCTGCCCACTGCACCAGTTTTCAATCATGCATTCATCTGTCAAATCACCACCCTTCAAAGGCATGTGGCACAGACAGAAACAGCAACAACAGAACACAGTTATAGAGAAAGTGCAAGGTAGATTATCAGGTCAGGAATCCATTTTATCATACTAGAGGATCATTCTTATAACAGTGGAATTCAAACCTAAGCCTGGTAGTATGTGCTTCCAAGCTTTTGAATCTTCTTCCAGTAGGAGAGGGGAGAAGAGAGAATGTCTGGGGTGGGTGGGATGTTTGATCATGCCGCCAAGGCAGCAGAAAGCATAGCTAGAGCCCATAGAGTGGAAGCTGGTTTTCATGATGTTCTGAATTTTATCCATAACTCTCTGCAGTTTTAAAAAAAAATTTGATTTGAAAGGCAGGAGGGTACAGTATTATTCTAAGCTGAATATGCGAGATTCTGCAAATACTGGAAATCCAGAGCAACAGCCACACAATACAGAGGAACTCAGCAGGTCAGGCATCATCTATGGAAGGGAGTAAACAATCACCATTTCAAACCAAGACCCTTCACCAGGACCCTCCCCAATTCTGAGAAAGGGTCTCTTATTTAATATAATGGATCCTTCTTCTTGACTGGCTAAGTTCTTCGAGCATTTCTGATTTTTGTTAGGGAGAGGACCTTAATCGTTTTATGTGTGTACAACATATGAACAATCAGTGATGGCTTGAAGTTAGTGCAAACATAAGCGTCTCTGTATTCTGCAGACATTTTTATTTCAGATTCCAGCATTATGCAGCTTAACACATCATGGAAACCTGCCTGCCCCTCTATCAATTCTGTCTATACTTTTTGCTGTGTCAGTAAAGCTGCCAGCATAATCAAAGACTCTACCCATGTGGATAGTCTCTCTTCTCCCCACTCACATTGAGAGGAACAAAAGCTGGAAAGCCTGTATAGCCAGGCTTAAGTAAAGTTTCTATCCCACTTTTAAGACTACTGAACAATTTCCTAGTACAATAAGGTGGATGCTTGACCTTAAAACCAAACTTGTTATGATTTTGCACCTTATTATCTACTTGCTCTGTACATTTCTCTGTAATTGTAACACCTTATCTGCACTCTGTTATTGTACCATTATGGAATACAAAATACAATTTTCACTGTACTTTGGTACATACGACAGTAATAAACCAATTTACCAATTTGTTTTCCAGTGATCTTCCCTCAACCTGCCCAAGCTGCACCACAAGCCCTTCTTCAATAAAGATTTGCTTCAGTCCCAAGAAAACATGGACCACTTTTCATATTTCTGGAACTAGCTCTTTAATGATGAAATTCACAGTAGCCTTCAATGCACCAGCACAGCCTTTTGTCGGTTGAGAAAAAGGATGTTTGAAGATCAAGACCTCAGACAGCACAAAACTTAATTAACCAGGCTGCACTGATCGTAGACTTCTTTTGTGCTTCTAAGGCCAACACCTCAAGGCAGTGAAATGAAACCACTAAGGCTATCTCTATAAAATCATCCAGATTTACTGGAAGAATAAACAAATCAATGCCCGGTGTCTTTTCCCAGCCAACATACCGAGCATTGTAATCCTAATTACATTCAGTCCATTATAATGGGTAGATCAAGTTGATTACATGCGTAATAGCACATTCCTAAAACATACTCTATTGCAAGCTGTCAGAGGAAAGATTACATTCAAGGATGTGGTCAAAACCCTCCTTAAAAAAATTCAACATTCCCACAGATTGCTAGGAACCTCTCTTAAGCAAATTGCTCAAGCTAGAGGAAGATTATTTAGAGATGGTATTGAAAACCTGAAACCGAACACACGGAAGCCTTGGTAAGCAGTGGAAGAAGGGCTCTAAACCACACACTAACCAGCTAACCAGCCATTCTTCGTTTCCCCACCCCCCCCACCCGCCTGTGGAAGACTCTACATTGGCCTGCTCAGAACTCTGCATCAGCAATTTCTTTTCATTTACCTTTTGTTCACAGACATACATATTAGCACTGCTGCCATCCAAAGCAAAGCTAGTTAATTCAAAACTTTGCAAAAGCAAACAAAATAATTCACTTGCACATGGATGTTAAGTGCCTTATCGGTCTAAATGCCAATAATACCTTTCAACTTTCTGTAAACCAGTCTCCCATATATTCACCATTCTTTCCATGTAATAGAGCTTTTGATTTTATTTTGAAAGAAAATGATAGCAGTAGTAATAATCATTTCTCATGCACCCATTGTGGTTTCAGACACACAATTCAGATTTCCCGTACATTAGCAGCATACTAAGGAGGGAAGGAGGGAAAAGAGGAGAGCAATAGTGATAGGGGATTCAATAGTTAGGGGGACAGATAGGAGGTTCTGTAGAAGAGATCAAGAATCCCGGATGGTCTGTTGCCTCCCTGGTGCCAGGGTCTGCGATATCTCGGATCGAATTCTCAGTATTCTCAAGAGGGAGGTTGAGCAGCCGGATGTCATGGTCCATGTAGGGACCAATGACGTAGGTAGGAAGACTAAGGAGGTCCTGAAAGGTGAGCTTAGGGAGCTAGGTACCAAGTTAAAGGATAGAACCTCCAGGATAGCAATCTCAGGATTGCTACCAGTGCCACGTGCAGGTGGGTTTAGAAATAGTAAGATAGTGCAGATCAACATGTGGCTGAAGACATGGTGCAGGACAGAGGGCTTCAGATTTACAGATAATTGGGCAGTTTTCCAGGGAAGGTGGGACCTGTTCCGGCGGGATAGTTTACATTTGAATTGGAGGGGGACAAATATTCTTGCAGGTAGGTTTGCTAGAGAGGCTCCAGTGGATTTAAACTAGATATGAGGGGGGAGGGAAACCAGAGTGTAGGAACAGATCTATGGTAGAAGGAAGAAAAAGAAGATAGTAAAGTTGTTTGCACAGTTAGAGATAAACAGAGAGGAAAAGGTGGAGAATTTCTTAAATGCATTTATTTTAATGCTAGAAGCATTGTAAGAAAGGTGGATGAGCTTAGAGCATGGATTGATACCTGGAAATATGATGTTGTAGCTATTAGTGAAACATGGTTGCAGGAGGGGTGTGATTGGCAACTAAATATTCCTGGATTTCGTTGCTTCAGGTGTGATAGAATCAGAGGGACAAGAGGGGGAGGGGTTGCGTTGCTTGTCAGAGAAAATATTACAGCGGTGCTCTGGCAGGATAGATTAGAGGGTTCGTCTAGGGAGACTATTTGGGTGGAATTGAGGAATGGGAAAGGTGTAGTAACATTTATAGGGGTGTATTATAGACCACCTAATGGGGAGCGAGAATTGGAGGAGCAAATTTGCAAGGAGATAACAGATATTTGTAGTAAGCACAGGGTTGGGATTGTGGGAAATTTTAATTTTCCGTGCATAGACTGGGAAGCCCATACTGTAAAAGGGATGGATGATTTGGAGTTTGTAAAATGTGTGCAGGATAGTTTTTTGCAGCAATACATAGAAGTACCAACTAGAGAAGGGGCAGTGTTGGATCTTTTGTTAGGGAATGAAATCGGTCAGGTGACAGAGGTAAGTGTTGGGGAGCACTTCGGGTCCAGTGATCACAATGCCATTAGTTTCAATATAATTATGGAGAAGGATAGGACTGGACACAGGGTTGAGATTTTTGATTGCAGAAAGGCTAACTTTGAGGCGATGCAAAAGGATTTAGAAGGAGTGGATTGGGACAATTTGTTTTATGGGAAGGATGTAATAGAGAAATGGCCGTCATTTAAAGGTGAAATTTTGAGGGTACAGAATCTTTATGTTCCTGTTAGGTTGAAAGTAAAGGTTAAAAGTTTGAGAGAGCCATGGTTTTCAAGGGATATTGGAAACTTGGTTAGGAAAAAGAGAGATATCTACAATAAATATAGGCAGCATGGAGTAAATGAGGTGATCGAGGAATATAAAGAATGTAAGAAAAATCTTAAGAAAGAAATAAGAAAAGCTAAAAGAAGATATGAGGTTGCTTTGGCAAGTAAGGTGAACATAAATCCAAAGGGTTTCTACAGTTATATTAATAGCAAAAGGATAGTGAGGGATAAAATTGGTCCCTTAGAGAATCAGAGTGGACAGCTATGTGTGGAGCCAAAAGAGATGGGGGAGATTTTGGACAATTTCTTTTCTTCAGTATTCACTAAGGAGAAGGATATTGAATTGTGTAAGGTAAGGGAAACAAGTAGGGAAGTTATGGAAACTATGACGATTAAAGAGGAGGAAGTACTGGTGCTTTTAATGAATATAAAAGTGGATAAATCTCCAGGTCCTGTCAGTATATGACAACATAAGTGTGAGGTATACCTGTACTGTGCTGAATCATTAGAGGACATCTGATCCTGCGGTATGAACACCTATAGCCACTGTATTTATATACAAAAAGACATCCATTTAGGCTACATGCTGCTGTGGTAGGAACAAGTGAAATCCTCTGCATTTTGCTAACTTGCCTGTGATCTGAGTATAGAGTGAATCACCTCACACTTATCCGGATTGAACTCCATCTGCCACTTTTCTGCCTAACTCTGCATCCTGTCTAAATCCTCTTGTAACCTTCGATAACCTACAGCTCCATCCACAACTCCTCCAATCTTTGCGTCATCCATAAACTTACTCACCCATCCTTCCACCTCTTCATCCAGGTCATTTATAAAATTCACAAAGAGGAGGGGTCCCAGGACAGATTCTTGCAGCACTCCACTAGTCACCGACCTCCAGGCAGAATACTTTCCTTCCACTACTACCCCCTGCTTTCTTCCTGTAAGCCAATTTTTTTTATCCAAACAGCCAAGGTTCCACAGATCCCATGCCTCATGACTTTCTGGATGAGTCTCTTGTGGGGGATCTGCTGCTATGATTTTATGAGTTGCTGTGTACTGCTGATACATAAAGTGTAAAAGAGAGGCAAGAGCGGATATTGGAAACTGGAAAATGATGCTGAAGAGGCAGCAATGGAGGCAAGGAAATGGCAGACAAACTGAATAAGTATTTTACATCAGTCTTCACTGTGGAAGGCATTATTAATATGCCAGAAGTTTCAGAGTGTCAGGGGCAGAAGTATGTAAAGTTGCCCATACAAGGGAGAGGTTCTTGAGAAACCAAGAGGTGTGAAGGTAGATGTCACCTGGACCAGATGGTGTACACCACAGGGTTCAGAAAGAGGGGCTGAAGAGACATTAGTAGTGATATTTCAAGAATTAGTTGATTCTGGCATGGTTCCAGAGGAATGGAAAATTGCAATGTTACTTTACTCTTCAAGAAGGGTGTGAGGCAGAAGAAAGGAAATTATAATTCAGTTATTCTGACCTCAGTAGTTGGGAAGATGCTGGTGTTGATTGTTAAGGATATCATTTCGAAGTACTTAGAAGCACATGATAAAATAGGCAGTAGTCAGCAGGTTTCCTTAAGGGAAAAATATTACCTGACAAAGCTATTGGAATTCTTTGAAGAACTAACAAGCAGGATAGACAAAGGAGAATCAGTGGATGTTGTGCACTTGAATTTGCAGAAGGCTTTTAACAAGGTGCCACACATGAGGCTGCTTAAGAAGTTAAGAGCCCATGGTATTACAGGAAATATTCCAGCTTAGATAAAGCAGTGGCTGATTGGCAGGAGCCAAAGAGTGGGAATAAAGGAAGCCTTTTCTGGTTGGCTGCTGGTCACTAGTGGTTTTCCACAGGGGTCTGTGTTGGAACTGCTTCTTTTTACATTATATGTCAATGATTTGGATGACAGAATTGATGGCTTTATGGCCGAGTGTATAGATGATAAGAAGATAAATGGAGGGGCAAGTAGTTTTGAGGAAGTAGAGTGACTATAGATGGACAGGCAGATTAGGAGAATGGGCAGAGAAGTGGCAGCTGGAATACAGTGTTGGGAAATGTATGATCATGCACTTTGGTAGAAGAAATAAAAAGTTAGACTATGTTAGAAATGGTGAGAAAATTCTAAAAGTTGAGGTACAAAGGGGCTTGGAACCCCTTGAGCAGGATTCTCTAAAGCATATATGTCAAACTCAAAGCCCGCGGGCCAAATCCGGCCCGCGGTGGAATTATCTTTGGCCCGCGAGATAATATCTAATTACTATTAAAGCTGGCCCCAGTAATCGAAGCGCCTATGGCGTATGATATGGCTAATGCTGAGTTTATTCAGGTACCAGGTTTTCAAGGTTTTTAGTGTTTATTTGGCAGTCTTGCTCGGCAGTCTTCTTCATAAGAAATGGAATTTGTAAAGTGAAACATTTTGTAGTTATAGCAGAGACTGAGACACATGAGAGCAGGCTGAAAAAACGGAGGCAACGAAAGCTGCGTTCGCACGCGTCCGACTGATCCGGCCCACATGAAGCTGCATTTTGCTCAATCCGGCCCGTGACCTAAAATGAATTTGACACCCCTGATCTAAAGGTTAATTTGCAGGTTGAGTCAGTGGTGAAGAAGCCAAATGCAAAGTTAACATTCATTTCAAAAGGACTAGAATATAAAAGCAAGAGTAAATAGATAGATAATTTATTGATCCCAGATGGAATTATAGTGTCACAGTAGCATAACAAGTGCACAGTTATAAATACTAGAAGAGAAGTAGGAAAAATAAAAAATAAGTTACCACAAACAGTCTAACAAGAGGGGGTCATCACTTCCCCGGCTATATGTTGACTCATTATAGAGCCTAATGGCCAAGGATAATGCCCTGTTTAAGATTTCTATTGCTTTACTGTGAGATATCTTGATTTTAGCAGTTTTCTGCAAACACAGTCTGTCCTGCTCGTAAGCTTCACAGATGAGTATTTTGGCTTTGGCTAAAGATAAGGAGCCATTTTGTCCAACTTAGGTGTGCTGTGTCAACCAATCACGTTTGTATTGGTACATGTTGTAACTTTCCGCCCATTGGGATGTGATGGAAGATTTGAGAGAGCTAAGCAGATCAGATTTCAGAAGGACAGTAGTCTGGTTTGGGGTCTTCTGGCAGGGGCTGCAGAGCGGAACACAAGGGAAGATACTCGCTGAATGCCGCTTGAAGGAGAGGCACACACAAAATGCTGGAGGAACTCAGCAGGCCAGGCAGCATCGATGGGAAAAAGCACAGTCAATGTTTTGGGCTGAAACCCTTCAGCAGAATTGGAGAAAAAAAAGCTGAGGAGTTGATTTGAAAAGTGAAACAAAAGGAGAAAGAAACACCAGGTGATAGGTGAAACTTGGAGGGGGAGGGATGAAGCAAAGAGCTAGGAAATTGATTGGTGAAAGAGACAGAAGGCCATGGAATAAAAAATAGGGGTGGGAAGAGCACCAGAGGAAGGCGATGGGCAAGCAAGGAGATAATATGAGAGAGGGAAAGGGGGATGGGAAGTGAAGGTGGGGAGGCATTACTGGAAGTTTGAGAAATCGATGTTCATGCCATCAGATTGGAGGCTACCCAAATGAAATATAAGGTGTTGTTCCTCCAACCTGAGTGTGGCCATGTCACGACAGTGGAGGAGGCTATGGATGGACATATCGGAATGAAAATGGGAAGTGGAATTAAAATGGGTGGCCATTGGAAGATCCCACTTGTTCTGGCAGACAGAGCATAGATGCTCGGTGAAGCTGTCTCTCAATTTACGTTGGGTCTCACCAATATACAGGAGGCCACACCAGGAGCACCGAACACAGCATATGACCCCAACAGACTCACAGGTGAAGTGTCACCTCATCTGGAAGGACTGCTTGGGGCCCTGAATGGTAGAGAGGGAGGAGGTGTAGGGAACATGTGTAGCACTTGTTCTGCTTGACAGGATAAGTACCAGGAGGAAGATCAGTGGGGTAGGACAAATGGACAAAAGTCACATTGTGAGTGATCCCTGCGGCATGCAGAGTGTGTGTGTGGGGGTGGGGGTGGGGGAAGTTGTATTTAGTAATGGGATCCAGTTAGAGGTGGCGGAAGTATCCACTTTCCCTCAAACTTCCACCCTGCTCTCAAATTCATCTGGTCCATATCCAACACTTCCCTTCCCTTTCTCAGTCTCACTGTCTCTATCTCCAGAGATAGCTTATCCATGAATAAACCAACGGACCTTCATAGAGACCTAGACTATGCCTCGTCCCACCCTGCTTCTTGTAAAAATGCCATCCACTTCTCTCAATTCCTCCATCTCTGCCACACCTACTCTCAGGATGAGGCTTTTCATTCTAGAAGAAAGGAGATGTCCTCCTTTTTCAAAGAAAGGGGCTTCCCTTCTTCCACCATCAACGCTGCCCTCAACCGCACCTGTTCCATTTCACACATGACTGCTCTTAACTCATCCTCCAATCACTACCAGGATAGGGTTCCTCTTGTCCTCACCTACCCACCCCACCAGCCTCTGCGTCCAGCACATAATTCTCCGAAAGGACAATTGTTACTATACTCATTAAAGGACTCTGTTATATTATTATTCCATGCTCATTATTTTTCCTTATTATTTGTCTGCATTTGCACAGTTTGTTTACAGTTCCTGATCTATAGATTTGCAAACTATGCCCGCAGTAAAAGGATCAGGGTTGTATGTGGTGACATGTATGTACTTTGATAATATATTTTACTTTTACCTTTGAATGCAATGGACAATAAAGGAAAGAAGTTGGAAGGCTGGTGTATTTGAATATTAGCACTAACACAAATACCAGAAGGAAGATGTTTAAAAAAAAATAAAAAGAATATAGCAAGCAAAATAATTTAATATAAACAACCACTAGCTCTTCCCCAACACCTCTAGAAATTGCAAAATTAACTATTAAAAACTTGGTTTATGCATCTGCATATAAGTGATAATAGTTCAAGTTGTTTATACCAAGGACTCTATAATGGCTTAATATGCATGATACAATACAGTGGACTGCAATGTTCAGTTTCTGAAGAAAGTCTATGAGCACTATTTATGCCAGCATTCTTGTGTAATGAAATCAGAACAGTCTTAAGATACAAAATGAAAGAAAGGACAGCATTCAACAGCAAGTAAATGTAACAGCATGGTAAATGCTCTGAATTGATCATATTTAACCAGGACTGGCCTCTCAATCTCAGTAATGGAGAGTTGGGCAGAGCAATGCAGAGAGCATTTAATCACAACTATAAGATGATGAATTTTGGGAAGTCTGGTAGAGGTAGGGCATGTGCAGAAAGGCCCTAAAGAATGTTGATGATTCAAGTCCACTGTTCCCTGAAAGTCCATTGTTCGCAGCACAGGTCAATAGAGTAGTGAAGGCAGCAAATGGCATGCTTGCTTTCACGTCAGATGAAAGAATATATAACTTGGAGCATTATGATGCAACTTCACAAAACACTAGTTAGGCCAAACTTGGGAGTATTTTGTGTAGTTCTCATTACCACACTGAATGTGGTTGCATTGGAGAGAGTGCACAGGACCTTCACCAGGAAGTTACCTGGATTGGAGGATTTTAGTTATGGGGAAGATTGGATAGATCGTTTATTTTCCTTTGAGCAGAAGCTCACGAGTAGATAAAATTATAAGAGGTAGAAAGAGGGTAGATAATCAGAATCTTTTTCCTATAGTAGGGGTATCAAAAACAAGAGGGCATAGAATTTAAGGTGGGAGATAGGATTTCAAAGGGGATTTCAAGGGATTTTTTAAAAATCTAACTGCAGAGTGGTTAATATCTAGAACTCAGTGCTACAAGAGGTGGTGGGATCAGATAGTCACTGTGTTTGAGAGAAATTTAGACAGGAAGAGCATTGAAGGATATGTATCCAATATGGGCAAGGGACTAATGTAGATGAGCAAAGGTTTGGCATGGCTGTAGTGGGCTGAAGGTGCAGCCCACAACACAGTCTCAATGTAAGAATTAGCCAGTCAGGACTGAATTGAAAAGACATTTCATCACACAATAGAAAGTGAATCTCCCCAAAAGGAATGCATTCAGTCACTGAATATATTTAAGGCAGAGATTGATATAACTTTATATATTAAAAAGTACCCAAGGATACAATGTTATTGCAGGGAAGTGACTCTGGAGTAGATTAGCCATGACTTTACTGAATGACAGAGTAGGCGGGGGAGTTGAAAGGATTACTCCTTTTTCTTACATTCTTAAATCATGCTCTGAACACGCATTTCACAATGAGCAGCAATATTTTCTGATTTTGGGGACAGTCATGAACTCTGAGCTCTTAGTATTGTTTTGACCCTCTCACGAGTTGTGCAGCCTGTCAATCAAACCAGATAAAAACACCACCCAATATCCCCAAGTCCACCTTTCCACTTCTCTTAAGGAACAGGACCAATTTTTTCCCCTAAATTTTCAATAACATCATTCAATTTTTCTTAAACCTGGCTCATAGAAAGCAACCATATGGAACAATGAATTTAAAATTAAATTACCTCTGCCATCAAGAGGATATATCTCAAATTAAATTCTGTAGTTCTGGCAAAAGAAAGTTAACTTTATTTTACATATGTGAGGCCACTATCTGATGTTAAACAAAATAGATTTTTAAAAGGGAAATATTCAACTAGTTTCTGAATGGCAAAAGAAAGTTCAAAGGTCCACCTTTACACCCATCTGCAAATGCCTTTTCTTTAATTAAAGTGAGCTGTTCCCCCAATGCCTGATGAATAATTTTAAGTGTTATTTTTGAAAAACTTGACCACTTTGCTTCTTTCAATTTTTCCCTTTCCAAAATAGCACAATAGACAGTTTTCCCATACAGTAACATTTAGAGAGGGAAATCAAAACTCTTACAGCTTAAAAGCCCCATCACAACTTTGATCCTCCAACAAAAGCAATAATTCCATTTATATAGCAGGTTTAACAAGATTTTCTAATGCATTTCACAGGATCATTACAGTGCAAATCAATACCAAGTGGCATGATATACTGCACCTATATAGGTATTCACTACCACCCCCCCCCCCCCACCCCAACCCCCTCCGGAAGTTTTCATGTTTTATTGTTTTACAACATTGAATCTCAGTGGATTTAATTTGGCTTTTTTTGACACTGATCAACAGAAAAAAGCTCTTTGGTGTCAAAGTGAAAGCAGATCTTCTCAAAGTGATCTAAATTCATTACAAATATAAAACACAAAATAATTGATTGCATAAGTATTCACTCCCTTTAATATAACACACCAAATCATCACTGGCATAGCCAATTGGTTTTAGAAGTCACATAATTAGTTAAATGGAGATCACCTGTGTACAGTCGAGGTGTTTCAATTGACTGTAGTAAAAATACACCTGTATCTGGAAGGTCCAACTGTAGGTGAGTCAGTATCCTGGCAAAAACTACACCGCGAGGACAAAAGAACACTCCAAGCAATTATGCGGAAAGGTTATTGAAAAGCACAAGTCAGGAGATGGATGCAAGAAAATTTCCAAGTCACTGAATATCCCTTGGAATGCAGTTAAGTCAATCAACAAAAAATGGGAAAAAATATGGTAACTCTGTAAATCTGCCTAGAGCAGGCTGTCCTCAAAAACTGAGTGACTGTGCAAGAAGGGTGAAGGAGGCCACCAAGAGATTTGTGACAATTCTAGAGGAGTTGCAAGTTTCAGTGGCTGAGATGGGAGAGACTGCATACAACTGTTACTACTGAGTGTTTCACTAGTTGCAGCTTTATAGGAGAGTGGCAAAGAGAAAGCCACTGTCGAAAAAAACTCACATGAAATCTCAGCAAGAGTTTGCCAGAAGGCATTTGGGAGACTCTGAAGTTAGCTGGAAGATGTTTCTATGGTCTGATGAAATCAAAATTGAGATTTTAGGCCATCAGACTAAACACTATGTTTGGTGCAAGCCAAACATTGCACATTATCAAAAACACACCATCCATACTGTGAAGCATGATGGTGGCTGCATTATGCTGTGAGGATGCTTCACTGCAGCAGGCCCTAGGTTTGTGAAGGTAGAGGGTAAAATTAATGCAGTAAAATATAGGCAAATCCTGATGCAGTCTGAAGGAGAACTGCAACTTGGGAGAAGATTTGTTTTCCAGCAAGACAACGAGATTTGTAAACAAGAATGGGGAAAAATTGCAGAGTACAGATCTACACAGACTCAAGCTGCAATTGATGCCAAAGATGCACCTACTACATACTGATTTGAAGGGGGTGAGTAATTATGCAATTAATTATCTTGTGTTTAATAATTGTAATACATTTAGATGAATTTGTAGAAATTTGTTTTCTGTTTGACACTAGTCTTTTCTGTTGATCAGTGTCAAAAAAGCCAAACTAAATCCACTGAGATTCAATGCTGTAAAACAATAAAACATGAAAACTTCTGGGGGGGGGGCAGAAATGATTGGAAAAGAACACTGCCAGGGTTGACAGCAAAGCAGCAATGACTGGAATTTCTAGAAGCTGTCCAGAAGTGTACAATGTACTGTGTATGTTAATCAAAATGTTTCTTTGTTTTGTTAAGAGTAGGAATGCTTCTTTGTTATGATAAGTGCTTTCTCTCGCAGTTGTTTAGCTTTAGACTTGCTGATATCGGGATTGTATTCATTTGTTAACCAAAGGGGAAATGTTATTTTGTCTTGTGGGTCTGGGAGCTGGGGGTTTTTTTGCGGTCTTTTCAGGGAGTCAGGAAGAGGACACCGAGGAAGGTGGACGTGTGCAGCACTGCTCGGTTGACCACCAGGGTGGTCCCAGGTGCAAGAACGTGGAGGTCGGCGGAAAGCGACGAGGGGTCGAGTGGTTCGATGGTTGAGCTCCAATGATGTGCACTGAACTGACTGAACTCTGATAAGTTTTGGCACCTTTTATTTTATTTTATTTTCCTCCATATATACTGTATTGTTAATAACCTTTTAGTTCTAGTAAAATCTTTAAAGTATATTCTATAATGGTATCTGGTGTGAGTTTGATATTGTGTGTGTGTTGCTGCATTAACTTGTTTTCCTGCGTATACGGGAGGTGGGGTTGGAGAGTGGCTGGAGTTCTTCCCCTAGACCAGGCATGGGCAAACTACGGCCCGGGGGCCATATGCGGCCCGTTAAGCTTTTTAATCCGGCCCGCAAAACTTGATGAAATTATATTAATAAACCTTGTTAACGTTTTTTCCCCGCAATTCTGGCGTTTTCCCAATAGATGACGCACTCTATATACATTGACCTTTGTTGAGGTGCAGCGTATTATTCCACATTTGCGCTTTACTCTTTGACCTCTCACCCCTTCTGTAAAGATGAGTGGAGCTAAGAAAAGAAAAGTGGATAGAGAATGTTGGGTGTTTAATAAGGAGTGGACAACTAAATATCTTTTTTCCGAACATCGATCAACTGCTGTATGCCTGATATGCCAAGAGACTGTGGCGGTTTTTAAAGAATATAATATCAGCCGTCACTTTGCCACAAAATATGCCAACTATGCTAGCAACCAGTCAACGAAAGAACGGGAAGCTAATGCTCAGAGGTTGGCAGCTAATTTACAGGCTCAACAAAAATTTTTTCACTGTCAAACTGCCATTCATGAGTCAAGTACCAAGGCGAGTTTTATGCTGTCATTCTAATTAGCAAAGGCCAGCAAGCCTCTATCTGAAGGCGAGTTTTTTAAAGAATGTATGGTGGAGACAGCAGGTGTATTGTGTCCGGAGAGCAAAGACAAATTTGAAAAAATCAGTTTATCACGCAGGACAGTGACTCGCCGTGTGGAACTGATAGATGAAGATATAACCAGTGACATAAATAAAAAGGCAGAGTCGTTCACGTTATATTCATTAGCACTGGATGAAAGCAACGATGTAAAAGACACTGCTCAGCTCCTCATTTTTATCCGAGGAATTAACAATACTTTTGAAATAACGGAGGAGTTTTTGACAATGGAGTCTCTGAAAGGAAAAACACGGGGAGAGGACTTGTATGACCGGGTGTCTGCTGTCATCGAAAATATGAAGCTCCCTTGGAGTAAACTTATCAACGTCACCACAGATGGATCTCCTAATTTGACAGGGAAAAATGTCGGCCTGCTGAGGAGAATACAGAATAAAGTGAAAGATGAAAATCCTGACCAGGATGTTATTTTCCTTCACTGCATCATCCACCAGGAACCTCTATGTAAATTGGTATTACAGCTGAATCATGTTGTGAATCCTGTCGTAAAACTTGTCAACTTTATACGTGCAAGGGGACTTCAGCACCGTCAGTTCATCACGTTCCTGGAGGAAACTGATGCGGATCACCAGGACCTACTTTATCACTCCCGTGTCCGCTGGTTAAGTTTGGACAAAGTGCTTCAACGAGTATGGGAGCTCAAAGAGGAGATCGGTGCATTTTTGGAGTTACTGAGGAAGGCCGGCGAATTTCCTGAGCTGAGCAACAAGAGCTGGCTTTGTGACTTTGCGTTTGCTGTGGATATATTTTCACACATGAATGAACTGAACGTGAAGCTACAGGGGAAGGATCAGTTTGTGCATGACATGTACACAAACGTGAAAGCCTTTAAATCCAAGCTGGCTTTTTTCTCCAGGCAAATTTTAAATAAGTTATTCACTCATTTTCCCACACTAGCCAGGCTGGAAGAGGCCAGCGCAAATGTGAAAAAATACAGCGAGTCACTGGATGCGCTGCACAGAGAATTCTGCCGTCGCTTTTCTGATTTTGAAAAAATTGACAAGTCACTTCAGTTGGTGGCCTGTCCCCTGTCACAAGATCCTGAAACAGCACCAGAGGAGCTACAGCTGGAACTGATCAACCTTCAGTCTAACCCCGTCTTAAAAGAGAAGTTCAACTCTCTTAAACTGAATGACTTTTATGCTTCACTTGGTAAAGAGGTGTTTCCAAACCTCCGGAGGACGGCACAGAAGATGCTGGCGTTGTTCGGCTTGACCTATTTGTGTGAACAGGCGTTCAGCGTCATGAACATCAACAAAGCCAGCCACAGATCCAAGTTAACTGACCAACACCTCAGATCCATCCTGAGAATCGCCACAACAAAACTAAATCCAGACTTTGATGCGCTGGCTAAAAAGGGAGACCAACAACACTGTTCCCACTGAAATTAAAAATAAGTTTCTTCGTTGTGTTATGTAAAAAATGCATTTGAAAATGTTTTTTTCAATAAGCCTTACATGTTACATGTCATTTCTGTTAAGTGATGGACATGAGTTGTGTGCAGGTGCACGTACGTTCTCAAAATAAAAAATGTGCTCCAGATCAAATAACGCGCTCCGCATACTGGCGCGCTGTCACTGTTCTGTCCTTGTGCTGGTCGTTGTTGAGTTTTGGCACAGGGGACAATTGAATAAGAAGGAGCAGGACAAGTAGACCTGCATCTCCTACCGTTTTTGAAATAAAGACAGTCAGGAGGAGAGTGATGATAATATCTTGAAGGATAACAGAATTTTCAGTGCTTTAAAATAATAACTGTTACTATTAAAAAAAGCTGTATTTTATTCATTTAATTTTCAGTGTTTTAAAAGTCATTTCAATAAATAGCTAAATACCATGGGACTTCAAAGACATATTTTGTTGTAATGCATTTGTTCATTTTCAATTGAAATTAAAGCACATGTTTTCTACATATCCCATGATATTTTATTTTCTCTTATGAGGTGTATTACCAAAACACTCCGTCCATCTGCTCCTGGTCCGGCCCCCCTGTCAAATTTTAGAACCCTTTGTGGCCCACAAGTCAAAAAGTTTGCCCACCCCTGCCCTAGACTTATACTAGTCTGTTGAGCAGGTGTTACAGAAGGAACAAGATATATTCATCACAAAGAGGAAGAAGGATTCTAAAGGCAAGATGACACAACCGTAGCTAACAAGAGAAGTAAAAGCCAACATTAAAGCCGAAGGGAGGGTATATAATAGAGCAAAAATTAGTGGGAAGTTAGAGGATGGGGAAGCTTTTAAAAACCAATGGAAGGCAACTAAAGTCATTAAGGTCAAGATGGAATACGGAAGTAAGCCTGCCAATAATATTAAAGAGGATACCAAAAGTTTCTTCAGATAATAAAGAGCAAAAGAAGTGAGAATGGATATCAGACTATTGGAGAGAAAATATTGGGGGACAAGGAAATAGTGAACAAACTGAATAAGTATTTTGCATCAGTCTTCACTGTAGAAGACACAAATAGTATGATGCAAGTTCCAGGGTCATGAAGTGTGTGAAGTTTCTTGGGAAACAGAAAGGTCTGAAGGTAGGTAAGTCACCTGGACCAGACTGTGTACACCATAAGGTTCTGAAAGAGGTGGCTGAAAGGTTTGTGGAGGCATTAGTGATCTTTCAAGAATCACTAGATTCTGGACCTCCTCCCTCTCTGCAAATACAGACTCCTCTGTAAAGAGTTACGTGCAGCAAGTTCTTGGGAGTTCACATCATGGATGACCTCACCTAGTCCCTTAACATCACCTCCCTGAACAAGGTGGTAAAGCAGTGCCTCCACTTCCTAAGAAGATTGAGGCAAGCAAGGTGCCTACCCACTATCTTAACTGCATTTTACAGGACTATTGACAGCACCCTGACAAGTTTCATCTCCATCTGGTATGAGAGCAGTCGAGCAATGGACTGCAAGTCACTACAAAGGACTGTGAAAACAATTGAGAGGATCACAGGGATCTCCCTACCATCCACTGGAGACATTTATGCAGCATCTTTCGTATTATTAAGGAACCCATCCACCTAGCATCATCTTTAACTTTCTACCATCAGGCAGGAGTCTACAATGAATAAAAACAAGAACAGTCAGGATGAGAAAAAGTTTCCCCCCCCCCCCCCACTAGGCCATTATTCTTCTGAACTCGTGGCTACATCGTATTCAAAGTGTTACTGGTTAACCTGTTCTGTACCTTCCAATATTTAAAATTCATGCACTTCAGTTTGTTAGTTATGTGTGATTCATCTGTAGATTTTATCCATACCTTCATAAATTATTGTGTTATGTGTACTACTGTGCTTTACAACCTGGTTTGAAGAACTGTTGTCTTGTTTCTATATACATTATGATTATAAGTTATATACATATATGTAGTTAAATAACAATAGACTTGTCTTGGAATGGTTCCAGAAGACTGGAAAATCGCAAGTGTCATTCCACCTTTCAGGAAGGGAGAGAGGCAGAAGAAACTAAATTATAGTTCAGTTCATTTGACCTCAGTGGTTGGGAAGATGTTGGATTCAGTTGTTAAGGAATTGGTTTTGGGGTACTTGGAGGTACATGATAAAATAGGCTCAAGGGAAAATCTTGCCTGACAAATTCAAATTCATTGAAGAAATGACAAGCAAGATGGGCAAAGGAGAATCAGTTGATGTGTATTTGGATTTTCAGAAGGTCTTGGATAAGGTGCCACACATGAAGCTGCTTAACAAGTTACAAGCCCATGGTATTAAAGGAAAGATTCTAGCAAGGATAAATCAGTGGCTGATTGGCAGGAGGTAAAGAATGGGAATAAAGGGAGTCTTTTTTGGTTGGTCAGCTGCAGGTGACTAGTGGTGTTCCACAGGGGTCTGTGTTGGGACTGATTATCCTGTTATGTGTCAATGATTTGGATGATGGAATTGATGGCTTTGTTGTAAAGTTTGCAGGCAATATTAAGATGGGTGGAGGGGCAGGTAGTTTTGTGAAAATAGGGAGGCTAAAAAGGACAGATTAGGAGAATGGGTAAAGAAGTGGCAGATGGAATAGAGTTTTGGGAAGTCTATGGTCATGCACTTTGGTAGAAGCAATGAAAGGCTGGACTATTTTCCAAATAGAGAGAAAATACAAAAATCTGAGGCATGAAAGGTCTTGAGAGTCCTTGTGTAGAATTCCTCAAAGGTTAATTTGCAGGCAGTCTGTGATGAGGAAGACAAATGCAATTTTGGCATTCGTTTCAAGAGGACTAGAATATAAAAGCAAGGATGTAATGTTGAGACTTTATAAATCACTGGTGAGGCCTCATTTGGAGCTTTGTGAGCAGTTTTGGACCTCTTTTTTCAGAAAGAAGGTGCTGAAACTGGAGAAGGTTCAAATGAGTTTTACAAATGATTCCAGGATTGAATGGCTTGTCATATGAAGTGTGTTTTGATAGCTTTGGGCCTGTATTCACTAGAATTCAGGAAAATAAGGAAACCTATCAAAAAGCCTTGATAAAGTGGACGTGGAGAGGATGTTTCCTATGGTGGAAGAATCTAAAACAATAGGACACAAGCCTCAGAATCGAGGGATCTTTTAGAACTGAGATGAGGAGGAATTTCTTTAGCCACCGAATAGAGGATTTGTGGAATTCTTTGTCATAGGCAGGTGTGAAGGCCATATCTTTATGTATATTGAAAGCAAAGGTTAATACATTATGACTGGTCAGGGCATGAAGGGATACAGGGGACCAGAGCTGAGAGGAAAATTGGATTAGCCATAATGTAATGGCAAAGCAGACTCCATGGCCTAATTCACTCCTACATCTTGCAGTCTTGTGGTCTATGGTTATATTCGGGTATTATGAATATCATCTAAATCTTTTACTTTGAACCTTTTAATGACAACTACATAAAACAGAAGACTGATTTTAACCAATTCCTGCTGGAAGCATAGAGCCTTTTGCAAAACTTTTCAGAATCAGCCAGAAATAATAGTAATTTTATATTCATGCTACCAAAATAACAAAGAAAATTTGGACAGAAGAATCAAGTTGAGGAAACCATGAAAGGCAACAATACACAAAAAGAACAGAAATAATTCCTCAAAGTATGTTAAAATAAATTAGTTGGAATGGAATAAGTAAACTACCTTAACACATTGGTAATAAAAATGATTCAGAGAAAGAAATTCCAATGATAAAAGTTATACAACACAACTGAAAGGCATGATAATGTGAAGACTAGTATTGATGTGATTTCAGTATTTATGAAGATTTTGAGGATGAGGTAAAATTTTGATTTAGAATCAAAACTGAGAACAGAAACCAATCACAATTCAGCATATGAATTCACCGATTGATACACAGAGAAAATGTAAACAAAGTTTGTTTTTCTAACAAAATTTTTTCCATAGAAAAAAATCTGACTTGCATGAGAAGCCACCAGTGGATGAAGAGCAGCTGTTAGAGACCTAGATTTTTGGACAAGAGTTTCTCTATTGATGCTGTCTGGGTACTTGAAAACTTGCAGCACTTTGTTTTCATTACAGTGCTACGTCACATGGAACAGCACAGTACAGCCCCTTCAGCTCATGATGTTGTGCCGATTTTTTAAACCATAAGATATAGGAGCAGAATTGGGCCATTTGATCTATAGAGTCTCTCCAACAGCTGATATTTTTTTCCCCTCCTTAACCCCACTCCCTGGCCCTCTCCCCATAACCTTTGCCATGGCCAATCAAGAACCTAACAAACTCTGCCTTAAATGCACCCAACGGCCTGGTTCCACAGCTGCCTGTGGCAACAAATTCACCACCCTCTGGCTAAAGAAACTTCTCTGTATCTGTTTTAAATGGACGCCCCTCTATCCTGAGGCTGTATGCTCTTGTCTTAGACCCCTCCACCATGGAAAACTTCCTTTCCACATCTACTCTCTCTAGGCCTTTCAACATTTGAAAGGTTTCAATGAGATCCCACCCACCTCATCCTTCTAAATTCCAGCCAGTACAGGCCCAGAGCTACCAAATATTCTTCACATGATAATCCTTTCATTCCCAGAATCATCCTTGTGAACCTTCTCCAATGCCAGCACATCCTTCCTTAGACAAGGAGCCCAAACCTGTTCACAATACTCAAGGTGAGGCCTCACCAGTGCCTTATAAACCCTCACCATCACATCCCTGCTCTTATAATCAAGACTTGAAATGAATGCTAACATTGCATTTGCCTTCCTCACCCCCGACTCTACCTGTAAGTTAACCTTTAGGCTGTTCTGCACAAGGACTCCTAAGTCTCATTGTATCTCAGATTTTTGGGTTTTTCCCCTATATAGAAAATTGTCTGCACTTTTATTTCTACTACCAACATGCATGACCATACATTTTCCAACATTGTATTTCATTTGCCACTCTCTTGCCCATTCTCAGTCCTTCTGCAGCCTTCCTGTTTCCTCAACACTACCTGCCCCTCCATCAATCTTTGTATCATCTGCAAACTTTGCAACAAAGTTTATCTATTCCATCAGCTAAATTATTGATATACAGCATTAAAAGAAGCGGTCCCTACACTGACCCCTATAGGACACCATTGGTCACTGGCAGCCAACCAGAAAAGGATCCTTTTATTCCCACTCGCTGCCTCCTACCAATTAGCCAGTGCTCTAACCATGCCAGTAATTTTCCTGTAATACCATCGACTCTGAACTTGGTAAGCAGCATCATGTGTGGCACCTTGTCAAAGGCCTTCTGAAAATCCAAATATACAACATCCACAGCATTTCTTTTACCTATCCTGCTTGTAATTTCCTCAAAAAATTCCAACAGGTACACCAGGCAAGATTATCCCTTAGGAAACCATGCCGACTTTGTCCCATCTTGTCCTGTGTCACCAAGTAGTCCATATCCTCATTCTTAACCACTGACTCCAACATCTTCCTAACCACTGAGGTCAGGCTAACTGGTCTATAATTTCCTTTCTGCTGCCTCCCTCCTTTCTGAAAGAACGGCATGACAGTTGCAATTTTCCAGTCCTTCTGAACCCTGTCAGACTCCAATGATTCTTGAAAGTTCATTACAAATGCCTCCACTATCTCTATTGCTGCCTCTTTCAGAACTCCAGGGTCCAGTTCATCTGGTACCTTTAGGACTTTCTACTGTATTTTAACCCACTCAACATCAGTCTAGCCCTTCCCTCTCACATAGCCCTACATTTTTTTTCATCCATGTGACTATTTGAGAGTCTCTTAAATATCCTCAATGTGGTGCCTTTACCATAATGCTGGAGCAGTGCATTCCATGCACTTGCTACTCTGTATTTTAAAAAAAAACTATCTCTGATGATTCTCCCCCACCCCCGCCTTTAAATGCCTTAAAAGATGTGCCCTCATATTATCCATTGCCTCCCTGGGAAAAGGGTGCTGGCTGTCCACTCTATGCCTCTTGTCATCTTATACACTTCAATCAAGACACTCTAAAGAGGAAAAAGCTTTAGCGGGCTCAGCCTTTCTTCATAAGACATTCTCTCTAATCAAGGCACATCCTGGTAAATCTCCTCTGCACCTTCTCTGAAGCTTCCACATCCTTCCTATAATGATGTGACCAGGACTGAACACAATATTCTAAGTGTGCCCTAACCAGAGTTTTTGTAGAGCTGTGACACTACCTCATGTCTCTTGAACTGAATCCCCCAACTAATGAAAGCCAACAAACCATATGCCTTCTTAACCATCCTATCAACTTTGAAGGGACCCTAAGATCCTTCTGTTCATCCACACTGCTAAGAATCCTATCATTAACCCTGTACGCTGTCTTTGAGTACAACCTTCCAAAGTGTATCATTTCTAACTTTTCCAACATGAACTCCTACTTCTCAGCCCAGCTTTGTATCCTGTCAATGCCCCATTGTAACCTACTACATTATCCACAACTCTACCAATCTTCAAGTCATCTGTAACCTTACTAACCCACCCTTCCACTTCCTCATCAAGTCGTTTACAAAAATCACAAAGAGCAAAGGTCCCAGAACAGATCCCTGCAGAACACCATTAGTCACAGACCTCCGGGGAGAATATGCTCGATTTTTCTGCCACCTTCTGTTTTCCATGGGCAAGCCAGTTTCAAATCCACACAGACAAGTTGACCTCACATTTGTCACTACTAAATACTAAAGCATTCATTAAAGCCCACCCCTTTCTCCTGCAACTCCAGGCATGTTTCCTTTTTAATCCCCAATCTATTCTACCACTACTCTATTCATCCTCCTGTTCTTCATGCATTTGTAGAACCTCTTGGGGTTTTCCTTAATCCTACTCGCCAAGGACTTCTTCCGGGCTACCTAATAACTCTCAAGAGCCCTGTCTGATCTTTGCTTCCTAAATCTTAAATATTTTCTTTTTCCTCTTGACTATATGTTCCACCTCTCTTGTAAACCATGGTTCCTTCACCTTTCCATCCTTTCCCAATTTTAATAGGATAAACCTATCCAGAACTCCACCCCATGCAAGTGTTCTCTAAACAAGTTCCACATTTCTGCTGTGCATTTCCCTTCTCAATTTCCTGCCTAATACCATCAAAATTAGCACTTAAATACTTTCCCATACTGTTTGCTCCTATCCTTGTCCAAGGTCAAGTTGTGGTCACTATTTCTAAAATGCTGACCCACTGGGAGACCTGTCACCTGACCAGTTTATTGCCTAGTACTAAATTCAGTATGGCCCCTCTGCTAGTTGGCCTGTCCATATATTGTACCAGGAATCCTCCCTAGACACACCTAATACATACTGCTGCATTTGAATATTTTGTACTAAGGAGGTGACAATCAATATTGGGGAAGTTGAAGTCACCCAACAATCTTGTTACTTTTGCACCTTTCCAAAAACTGTCTCGTGATTTGCCCTTCAATCTCCCTGTTGTTATTGGGGAGCAATAGAATACTCCCAAGAGTGAATGTTCCCTTTCTGTTTCTGACTTCCGACCACACTGATTCAATAGACAATCAAGCCACAACATCCCTGATTAGCAAAATCACACTCCCATCTCTTGTGTCTCCCACCTGGCCCCTTTTCCAATATCTAAACCCCAGCTAAGTCTCTGTGATGTTCACAACATCGTAGTTTCATTTCCTGATCCATGTTTTTAGTTCATCACCCTTGTACGTGATACTTCACATTAAACACAATTCAACCCATCCAACTGATTGCATTTATGCCTTCTCCACTGCTATTCTTCCTCAGTCTCTCTGCACATTGCATCTACCTCTACACCAACAGCTCCATCAACTGATCTATCACTCTGCTTCCCATCCCCCGCCAACCTAGTTTAATCCCTTCTCGACAGCTTTAGAACACCATTGGTCCCCCTCTAGTTTGGGTGTAATCCATTCCTTTTGTACAGGTCATACCTTCCCAGTAAGAGATCCCCCCCCCCAAAATAAATTACTAGGCAGGGTTTAAAACAATTAACTTTTCTTTGCTGCTTTTGATTTCCAGATAAATTAGAATTGGTTAGCAAGTGAGCACAACCCTTCTTTGACTCAATCCTGCACTCGGAATAGTTCATCGAGGCCAGTGTGTTACAAACATGGCATGGATATAAGAACATAAGAAATAGGAGCAGGAGTAGGCCATCCGGCCCACTGAGCCTGCCCCGCCATTCAATAAGATCATGGCTGATCTATCCATATACTCAGCTCCATCTACCTGCCTTTTCCCCATAACCCTTAATTACCTTACTATGTAAAAACTTATCTAACTGTATCTTAAACATATTTACTGAAGAAGCCTCAACTGCTTCCCCGGGCAGAGAATTCCACAGATTCACCACTCTCTGGGAAAAACAGTTTCTCCTCATCTCTGTCCTAAAGCTTCTCCCCTGAATCTTGAGGCAATGTCCCCTAGTTCTAGTCTCACCTACCAATGGAAACAACTTTCCTACTTCTATCTTATCTATCCCTTTCAAAATTTTGTATGTTTCTATAAGATCCCCTCTCATTTTCTGAATTCCAGAGAGTATAGTCCCAGGCAACTCAATCTCAGGTACCTGGGATGGAATGGCAATTGAGTTCTGAAGGTAACCAGGGTTGACAGCAATTCTCCATAATTGTAGTTAACAATTGAAAGCCTCGTTGGGATCTAAAAGCCCCATTTTCACTACTTGATACTGTTCTCAATGTTTTTTTGGACTTCTGTCAAAGGTAAGTTTATTGTCTAAACACAAGTGCATATATGCATAGCTGCAATAAAAAACTTGCATGCAACAGTATCACAGGCACACATCATCATAGCATATAAGCAATATTCACTGGAAAACTAATTACAGTTGGCCCTCATTATCCGTGGGTTCAGCATGCGCAGATTCAACCAACCGCGGATCGGGGAAACCCGTAAGTTCTCTCTCCGGCACTCGTTGTTTGAGCATAGTTCGTCTCACGTCTCATTTGGTCGCTATTTTGTTTCTGTGAAAAAATGGCTCCTAAAAAGCAATTAAGTGGTCAAAGCAATTCCTCAAAGGCTAAGAGAGAGCGTAAAGTGCTATCATTCACTGAGAAAGTAGAAATCTTAAATCTTTTGAAAAGTGGCATGTCGCTTGCTGAAGTGGTCCTCAGCCCTCAACCTCCACAGATTCTGACTTTAGTATTATTGAGCCTCCTCCAAAGGGTCCTTATTCCCTAACCAATACAGTGTAACAACTACTTACATAGCATTTCCATTGTATTAGGTATTATAAGTACTGTAATCTAGAGATGATTAAAAGTATTACTCGTCGTTTGAGCATTTTTCACCTCCGGTCTCATTCGTTCGCTCCTTGTGTTGTGAGCGAGAGGAAGCAATTTAAAGCTAGTAAGGGATGGCTGGCTAGCTATGTAAAACGCTACAGCCTCAAGAACTTAAAGATCACGGGAGAATCGGGATCAGCTGATTCCCAGAAGAGAAGCGTTCCCAGAAGAGCTACGATGGCTGCGTCTGTTCTGAACATGTACAGACTTTATCTTGTCATTATTCCCTGAACAACACAGTATAACAACTATTTACATAGCATTTACATTGTATTAGGTATTATAAGTAACCTAGAGATGATTTAAAGTATACGGGAGGATGTGCGTAGGTTATATGCAAATACTACACCATTTTATATAAGGGACTTGAGCATCCACGTTTTTTGGTATCCGCAGAGTTCCCAGAACCAATCCCCTGTGGTTAAGGAGGGCCGACCGTATACATAATTAGTACAAGAAAGAACACAATTAGAATAAGAAATTCATTGTTATCTAAGTAATCAAAATGGTCAAAATGTTGCAAACTGTTGTGATTAGGGTTGTGCCAGTTGGTTCAAGAATTGGGTGACTGAAGGGAAGTAGCTACAACTGAATCTGGTAGTGTTGGACAGCAGGCTTCTGCACCTGACTGATAGCAAATGCGACTAGATGGCATGGCCTGGATGGTGGGGATCTTTGACAAATGATATCTTCTTGAGGAATATTTCATGTAGATATAACCGATACTGGGAAGGGATGAGCTTATGATGAATTGGGTTAATTCCACTTGTTTCCACAGCTTCTTACATCCTGCATATTTGAATTGTCCAACTAGATCACAATGCATCTAGTCATGATACTTCAAGAGTATATCTGTAGGAGTTTAAGAGATACCAATCCTACTTAACTATCTATGCAAGTAAAAATAGTAGCATGCCTTCCTCATGATTGCATTTATGTGCTGGGCCCAGGACATAGTTATAAAGTAATCCAACTCAGCAGGTCTTTGACAAGATCCTATACATAAGCCTGCTAAACAAGACAGGGGGCTATGGTTTTAAAGGAAATATGCTAGTGGTCCATTGGCTTCATGTTATATTTTAATGGATGATAGAATTGATAGCTTTGTGGCCAGGTTTGTGGATGATACAAAGCTAGGTGTAGGGACAGGTAATGCTGAAGAAGCAGGGAGTCTACAGAAGGACTTGAACAGATTAGAAGAATGGCCAATAAAGTGGCAGATGGAATACAGTCTAGGGAAGTGTACAATCATGGACTTTGGTAAAAGGAATACTATTTCAGGGAGCAAATTCAGAAATCAGAGATTCAAGGTGACTTGGGAGTCCTAGTGCAGAATTCGCTAGAAGTTACAGTAATTTGCAGTTTGAGTTGATAGTAAGGAAGGCAAATGCAATGTTAGCATTCATTTCAAGAGGACTAGAATATAAAGGAAAGGATGAAATGCTAATGCTTTACAAGGCATTGGTCAGACCAATATTCTGAGCAATTTTGGGCCATATATCTAAGAAAAGATGTGCCGGCATTGGAGAGGGTACAGGGAAGGTTTACAAGAATGAATCCAGGAATGAAAAGGTTAATGTATGAGCAGTATTTGATGGCTCTGTCCTATATTCATTGTATTTTAGAAGCATGACTGGAATCTCATTAAAACCAATTGAATATCGAAAGGCCTAGTTAGCGTGGACGTGGAGAGGATGTTTCCAATTGCGGGAGAGTGTTGGACCAGTGGGCACAGCTGCAGAATAGAAATATGTCCCTTTAGAACAGAGATAAGGAAGAATTTCTTTAGCCAGAGGGTGGTGAATCTGTGGAATTCATTGTCATATACGGCTGTCAATACATTTAAAGCAGTGGTTGATAGGTTCTTGATTAGTAAGGAGATCAAAGGTTTCAGGAAAAAGGCAAGAGAATACAGTTGAGGGAGAAAATAAATCAGTCATGCTCAAATGACAGAGTAGATTCGATGAGCTGAATAGCCTAATTCTGCTATGTCTTGTGGAAAATGGAAAAGGTCCTTTAGTCCAGGCCAAGCACATGATCCTCCTGCAAATCCCAATAGCCCTCCAAAAGCTCTTCCCCTCCATGTACTTATCCAAATGCCTTTTGAATGTTGCAACTGTACCCATCTTGACCATTTCCTCTGGCAGCTCAGTCTAGGTACTCACTATCCCCTGTATAAAGAAGTTACCTATCAAGTCTCTTAAATCATCACCCTCTTATCTTGTATCTGTGCTTCACAACTCTGGGGAAAAGACTGCCCTTCTTATCCATGCCTTTCATTCTCCTAGGATCCAAAGAATAAAGATCCAGTGTGGCCAACTTCTCACTATAGCTCAGACCCTTTAGTCCAGGCAGCATCCTTGTACATCTCTTCTGAATCATCTCCAGCTTGACAATGTCTTTCCTATAACAGGGTGACCAAAACTGCACACAATATTCCAAATGTGGTCTCACCAAGGGCTTGTATAACTTCAACATAATGTCGCTACTCCAAACTGTGTCCTGATTGATGAAGGCCAGCATGCTAAACCCTTCATCACCATCAACTTACATGGCCATTTTCAGCAGACTGTGCACTTATACTCCCATATCCTTCTGTCCCATAACACTTGTCAATGTCTTGCCATTCACTGGTTTGAATGTCTAAAATGCATCATCTTACAGATACCTAAGTTGAAAAACATTTATGTTCTCAGTCCATCTCTCTAATGGTCAAGGTCTTTTTGCAGTTCATTGTAGCCTGCTTAACTATCAACAAAACTCTTTAATTTAGTATCATCAGCAAATTGTGCCATGAACCTGGAATATTGTGTACAGTTCTGGTCACCGAATTATAGGAAAGATATCAATAAATTAGAGAGAGTGCAGAGACGATTTACTAGGATGTTACCCGGGTTTCAGCACTTAATTTACAGAGAAAGGTTGAACAAGTTAGGTCTCTATTCATTGGAGCGTAGAAGGTTGAGGGGGGATTTGATCGAGGTATTTAAAATTTTGAGAGGGATAGATAGAGTTGACGTGAATAGGCTGTTTCCATTGAGAGTAGGGGAGATTCAAACGAGAGGACATGATTTGAGAGTTAGGGGGCAAAAGTTTAAGGGAAACACGAGGGGGTATTTCTTTACTCAGAGAGTGATAGCTGTGTGGAATGAGCTTCCTGTAGAAGTAGTAGAGGCCAGTTCAGTTGTGTCATTTAAGGTAAAATTGGATAGGTATATGGACAGGAAAGGAGTGGAGGGTTATGGGCTGAGTGCGGGTAGGTGGGACTAGGTGAGATTAAGAGTTCGGCACGGACTAGGAGGGCCGAGATGGCCTGTTTCCGTGCTGTGATTGTTATATGTTTTAAAAAAAAATTCACATCAAATTATTTACATAAATAATAAATAAGAGGGCTTGATGCTGAACCCCAGGGCATCCCACTAGGTACAGTCTTTCATTCAGAGAGTTGATCTTCAATCACTCTGTGCTTCCAATCATCAAGCCAATTCAAAATTCACTTAACTCGCTCTCCCTGAATCCCATACAATTTAACCTTGCAGATTAGTCATCCAATATGTTAAATGCCCAGAATTTTAATGCTACTGCTGTCTTTGCACTGCTGATCCAATGTAGACTGGTGCATATTCACTTTCCTTCCCCTTACTGAAGACAATTGTTGTTTGGTTTTTGATAGTCTACTCAAGAAGAACTCAGACTAATAAAAAGCAGTTAATTGGCCTCCCCTCTCCTCTTCTTTATTGCCCACTCTAGTCTCTTACCTCTTCTCACTTGCCTATCACCTCCCTCTGGTGACCCTCTCCTTCCGATTCTACTATGATCCACTCTCCTCTCCTATCAGATCCCTTCATCTCCTGCCCTTTACCTTTTTCACTCACCTGGAATCACTATCACCCAGCTATTTTCTTCTCCTCCTCCACTTTTTTTTTATTCTGGAGACTTCCCCTTCCTTTCCAGTCTTGAAGAAGAGTCTCAGCACAAAATATTGACTGTTTGTTCATATCTGTGGATGCTACCTGACCTGCTAAGTTCCTCCAGCATTTTGTGAATTGCTTGGATTTCCAGCATCTGCAGATTTTCTCATGCTCGTGATTAAGACCATTCTTTGTGGCGTTAGCAACTGTCATGGTGCAAATCATGCAAACCTCCCTATGGTTAATCCATAAAATGATGGCGTAATCTGGTGCTTAGATTGAAAATATTGCTGTGGTGTCTTGTAATTGTTTTTTTCCCTTAAAAAAAATAGACTGTTCACTAAGGAGCATATACATTTTGGCAGTTGACAAGTTAACTCTCCCCACTTGCCCATTAAACTTGGGAGTTGTCTTCTCTGACTCCAGTACATAAATTTCCAAACAGGATTATTTTGCCTTCCATTGGGACACTAGTCAGGAAATTCATCTTTGGCTTTACTTGGGAATTCCAGAGTTGAACGTCATTCAGCCAGTGATTGTCATCACTTTGAGCAACAAGGTCATGAAATGATTGCTTGAGCTAAAGGGAATGGGACTTGGATGCCACATTCTCAATTTTAATGCTGAAACTGATCCCAGTATTGCTGTTCTGGTATTCTTTTCCAGAATGAAGTGTACCTGCCACTTTATTCCTTGAACAGGCTTTTCCCTACACATCACTTCTCGCCTATCTGGGCTTACTTTAATATTTCAAGTGCATCACTTCAATATTATTGCCGTCATTCCTAATCTCAGTCATTTCACTCACAAGGAAAATTCTGAGCTGATATAAGTAAAGCACAGTTTATGCAAGTGAGTCTATGAGAACTCCTACCACTCGCCACCCCCCGCCCCATACATCAGCAGCACAGCAGTGGAAACTGCAAGCAGTTTCAAACTCCTGGGATTGCGCATCCCACACAACCTCTCATGGTTCCAGAACACATCCTACACAGTCGCAAAAGCTCACCAATGCCTGTACTTTCTGAGGAGGCTGAAAAGACCTGGACTTCACAAATTCATATTCACATCATTCTACAGCCGTAACATAGGAAGCATCCTAACAAGCTGTACCACTGCTTGTTAAGAAACTGTATTGCAGTGCACAGGAAAGTTCTACAATGCGTAGTCAAAAAAAAGGCAACAATTATACCAATGCCAAAGAAGAATAATGTGGGTTGCCTTAACAACTATTGCCTGGTAGCACTCACATCGACAGTGATGAAATGTTTTGAGAGGTTAGTTATGACTAGACTGAATTCTTGCCTCAGCAAGGACCTGGACCCATTGCAATTTGCATATCGTCACAATAGGTCAACAGCAGACACAATCTCCATAGCTTTTCACATGGCTTCAGACCACCTAGACAACACAGACACTTACGTCAGGATGCTGTTCATCGACTATAGCTCAACATTTAATACCATCATTCACACAACCCTGATTGAGAACTTGCAGAACCTGGGCCTCTATAACCCCTCTGTAACTGGATCCTCGACTTCCTAACCGGAAGACGGTCTGTACAGATTGGTGATAACATATCATCTTCGCTGATGATGAACATTGGCACACCTCAGGGGTGTGTGTTTAGCGTACTGCTCTCTACTGTCTGTATACACATGACTGTATGGCTAGGCATAGCTCAAATACCATCTACAAATTTGCTGATGATACAACCATTGTTGGTAAAATCTCAGGTGGTGACGAGAGGGCGTACAAGAGTGAGATATGCCAACTAGTGGAGTGGAGCCACAGCAACAACATGGCACTCAACGTCAATAAGATGAAAGAGCTGATTCTGGACTTCAGGAAGGGTAAGATGAAGGAACACATACCAATCCTCATAGAGGGATCAGAAGTGGAGAGAGTGAGCAACTTCAAGTTCCTGGGTGTCAAGATCTCTGAGAATTTAACCTGGCAAGACAGCAGCTATACTTTATTAGGAGTTTGAAGTGATTTGGCATGTCAACAAATACACTCAAAAACTTCTATAGTTGTATTGTGGAGAGCATTCTGACAGGCTACATCACTGTCTGGTATGGAGGGGCTACTGCACAGGACCGAAAGGAGCTGCAAAAGGTTGTAAATCTAGTCAGCTCCATTTTGAGCACTAGCCTACAAAGTACCCAAGACATCTTTGGGAAGCGGTGTCTCAGAAAGGCAGCGTCCATTATTAAAGACCTCCAACATCTAGGGCATGCCCTTTTCTCACTGTTACCATCAGGTAGGAGGTACAGAAGCCTGAAGGCACATAATCAGCGATTCAGGAACAGCTTCTTCCCCTCTGCCATCCAATTCCTGAATAGACTTTGAAGCTTTGGCCACTACCTCACTTTTTTAAAATATATAGCATTCCTGTTTTTGCACATTTTTAAATAATCTATTCAAAATACGTAATTGATTTACTTGTTTATTTATTATTGTTTTATTTTATTTTTTCTCTGTCTCTGCTAGATTATGTATTGCATTGAACTGCTGCTGCTAAATTAACAAATTTCACATCACATGCTGGTGATAATAAACCTGATTCTGATATCACTGGCACCAACATACCTGCCCATTAAAGAAAGATCCTGGAAAAGGCCAATAACATGAAGGCTCCCGCCAATGTTGCTTATGAACTGTTTGCCCTACTCCCATCGGGAAGGAGGCTACAAAACATCAACACCAGGACCACCAGACTTAAACAGTTACACAAAAGATGAGAAAATTTGCAGATGTTGGAAATCCAAGCAACACACAAAATTGCTGTAATAATTCAGCAGGCCAGGCAGCATTTCAGCAAAAAGTGTAAGCAGTCAACATTCCTGATGAAGGGTCTCAGCCTGAAACATTGACTGCTTACTCTTCTTCATAAATGCTGCCTGGTAGGTCAAATATGATGGCAGAATATAGTATTAATGGTAAGACTCTTGGCAGAGTGGAGGATCAGAGGGATCTTGGGATCCGAGTCCATAGGACACTCAAAACTGCTGCGCAGGTTGTCTCTATGGTTAAGAAGGCATATGGTGTATCGGTCTTCCTCAACCGTGGGATTGGGTTTAAGAGCCGAGAGGTATGTTGCAGCTATATAGGACCCTGGTCAGACCCCACTTGGAGTATTGTGCTCAGTTCTGGTTGCCTCACTACAGGAAGGATGTGGAAACCATAGAAAGAGTACAGAGGAGATTTAAAAGGATGTTGCCCGGATTAGAAAATATGCCTTATGAGAATAAGTTGAGTGAACTTGGTCTTTTCTCCTTGGAGCAACAGAGGATGAGAGGTGGCCTGATAGAGGTGTATAAGATGATGAGAGGCATTGATTGTGTGGATAGCCAGAGGCTTTGTGCCAGGGCTGAAATGGCTAACATGAGGGGGCATAGCTTTAAGGTGCTTGGAAGTAGGTACAAAGGAGATGTCAGGGATAAGATTTTCCACACAGAGTGGTGGGTGCATAGAATGCACTGCCGGTGACAGTGGTGGAGGTGGATACAATAGTATCCACCTATTGTATCTTTTAAGAGACTCTTAGTTAGGTACATGGAGCTTAGGAAAAATAGAGCTATACAGTAGGGAAATTCTAGGCAGTTTCTAAAGTAGGTTACATGGTTGGCACAATGTTATGGGCCGAAGGACCTGGAATGCGCTGTAGATTTCTATTTTCTATTACCAATAACATCGCCTATTTTTAACCACTTGCAAGCCTCATCTTGCTTCCTCCATTTTTCTAAATTAACTATTTCAAAAGAAAGTACTGAGTCCCATAGAATCCCATGTAACAACTTTCTAATCACAAAAACATCCACTGATGTTGTTTATTTACAATTTCACTAATATTGTAAATGTTAAGCATTCTTTGTTAAATAATTCATTACAGATTATATGTAAACATACCTGAATTGTACATGTCATGCGCTATCATGTAATATGTGAGCATCTTGCTGAAAGCAAAAAACGAAGTTAGACTTGCATTCCAGACCCTCCTGTTCTTACTCTGATTATTTTGTTTTGGAGTAACAAAACACAACTTGGGCAATAAGGTATTTTTAAAATGTACCCAAGATGACTACCTACCTGTTGAAGTGCAGCGAGACATTCAAGTTTTAAAAAAACACAGCAAACAATGGCAGAGTAAAAAAAAGCACAGCACATGTCCTTCGAAAAGAAAATGGAAGAATTCACAGATTCATAAACATGAGCCTTGAGAGATAATCATGCAGTAATTTTTTTAAAAACTGCAGAAATGACTAGCTACCTCAGAAAGATTAACACTTTTGCACAAGAGATAACTACATTTTCTATACTGAACAGATTGGGCAGTATTTTGAAGCAAATAAAATGGCCAATGAGAAACAAGTATCTCTTTTGCTGAGTGCACTGGGTGAAAAATCATACAGTTTGCCTAGGAGTTTGACTGCTCCAACTAAACCAACTGAAATGAGCTTTGCTGATATCAGTAAAGTTATGCAACAATGTTTAGAACCAAAACCACTGATTGCAGAATGCTGTAAGCTTCATAAGCTGAATCGAAGGAAAGGAATGTCCACTTCAGCATATATGGCTAAATTAAAGAGATTGTCCGAGCATTGTCAGTTCAATGATGTACTCGGAGATAGTTTTGTTTGTGGAATCTTACAAGAAAACATTCAAAAACAACTCATAACTGAAACACAACTTTTATTTAAAAGAACAGTTGAAATAGCTGTATCAATAGAAACAGCAGACAGAGACTCAATTAAGAGAGCATGACCAAAATTGCAATGTCTAAACAGAAACCAATCTGGCAGAGGCTCACACACCAGACCAATGTAGAACACATACAAAGAGCGTGCTGGGCAGACAAAAATAAATGGACTGCACAGGGTAGAGAAAAAGATAAAAAGTCAAGTTGCAGTTTCAGAAAGAGCACTAATCTGCACATTGTTGGAAAAATATGATCATGATTAGAGTATCAAAGGACTGAGCAACCTTAAGAATTACAATATAAAAACTAACAATAGACAAGCAACATGGCTTTCAACTGAAGTGAAAGGCAAATTAATTAGAACAGAATTCAACACTGTCTCAGGTCAACATGGCCACCAAGAATGGTGGAACTCCAATGCAAAAACTCCAGCTCCCCCATTTTTGTTTACCAATGCTGAGATGAACTGTTGCCTAACAGAGGATAAAAGGTGTTGGTGTGCCTCTGGTTGAACCGAGAAATGACCATGCTGCTCAGAGGAAGCGTGAACGTGATTAAAAACAGTGGTCAGATTACAACAGTTTTTGTAGGTAACATATCTGAGAAAGCCTCTGATACATTAATCTGCCAGTTAAATGCACAATGTGGCTTAGTTTTAAGGTGGAAGAGAGTTCAAGGAACTTCAGGAAAGTTGAAAGCATTTGGCTTTTTTGAGTATAAAGAACTAGAATCTAGTGGGAGACAAAAACTGCTTATGAAAGTTGGGAAAAGATGAAGAAAGGTGCCCAGAGCGCTCAGAACCATTTCCTGCAGTCTCAGAGTCAACTCCTAGAACCATAGAGGAGGCCCCAAGAAGCTGACATTGTTTCATAGCTACAAGTCTCACTTGACAAGCAGAATGATCCCCGGCATCAGGAAAAACATTACCCCACTAGAGTAAGAATTCCTCCACAGTGATCAACTCTTTAGGCCTGAATGGGACAATTTAAAATTTACTCTGCTGTGGGTGTCTGTATAGTAGCTGTATATATTTGAGATGCATTTTGTCTTGAGTTGGATTTTATAGATAAGCAGGGAGGAGTGTTATTTATTTAATATTTCAGTCATATTTGAGTAATATTGTAAATATGTTGATTAAGCATTTGTTAATAATTCATTACAGGTTATATGTAAAAATCTGAATTGCATGGATCATACTACCACATGATATTTGAGTGCCTCTGATACAGGCAGCAGCATTCTGGTAAATGTCCTATGGAACCTCTCTAAAGCCTCTATATCCTTCATATAATGAGGTGACCACAGATGAATAAAATATTCCAAGTATGATCTAACCAGGTTTTTATTGGGCTGTGACATTACCTCGCAGCTCTTGAACTCAATTCCCCATCTAATGAGGCCAACACGTCATATGCCGTCTTAACCATGCTGAGTATCCCCAATCAGACTATTCTTCTCCAAATGCTTCTGAATTCTGGCTCTAAGAATCTTCTCCAATAATTTGCCCATCACTGAAGTAAGACTCACTGATCTATAATATCCAGGGTTGCTCCTACTCCCTTTTTTCTTGAACTAAGGAATAACATTTGCCACCCTCCAAATCAGCTGGTACTATTCCTGCAGCTAGTGAGGATGCAAAAGTTATCACCAAATGCACAGCATGGAGTATATACAGTCTGGCCATAGGGACTTAGCTATCCTAATGTTTTTAAATGTTCCAGCACCAACACCTCTTAAAGTTGACATTCTAGTATATTAGCCTGTTTTATGTTGTACTCACAAACATCAAGATCTCTCTCACTGGTTAATACTGAAGTAAAGTATTCACTCAGGACCTTACCTTCCTTCTCTGACTCCAAGCATACATTTCCATTTTTCCCCCTGATTGGTCCTACCCTCACTCTAGTCATCATCCTGTTTTTCACATGTGTTTGGAACACCTTGAGGTTTTCATTAATCCTACTTGCCGCCAGTGCCTTCTCATGGCCCCTTCTAGCTCTCCTAAGTCCATTCTTCAGCTCCTTCCTGGACATCTTGTAGCTTCCAAGAGCCCTGTCTGATTCCTACTTCCTAAACTTATGTAAGCTTCCTTCTTCCTCTTGACTAGATGTTCCACATCTCTTGTAAACCATGGTTCCTTCACCCTACCAACCTTTCCCTGCCTCAATGGAACAAACCTACCCAGAACCCCATGTAAGTGTTCCCTAAACAACCTCCACATTTCCATGGTCATTTGCCTACACATCCATTCCCAATTTATGCTCCCAAGTTTCTGCCTCAAAAGAGAGGAATTGACTAAAGTAAGCTGGAAGGAGATGCTGGCAAGGATGACAGCAGAGCAGGAATGGCTTGAGTTTCTGGGAGAAATGAGGAAGGTGCAGGATAAAAACAAAGAAATAGTTAAATTAAAAGTATTGTGAACAGTTTTGGGCTCCTCATCTAAGAAAAAATGTGCTGGTGTTTGAGCGGTTCCAGCAGGGGTTCACAAGGATGATTCTGGAAATGAAAGGGTTATCACATGAGGAACATTTGATGGCTCTGGGCCTGTACATGCTGGAATTTAGAAGGATGAGGAGGAGAATGTTGAAAGGCCTAGACTAAGTAGATGTGGAAAGGATGTTTCCCATGGTGGGGGAAGCCTAAGACAAGAGCGCACTGCCTCAGGATAGAGGGGCATCTATTTAAAACAGATGCTGAGAACTTTCTTTAGCCAGAGGGTGGTGAATTTGTTACCACAGGCAGCTGTGGAGGCCATAAGACATAGGAGCAGAATTAGGGCATTCAGCCTTGAGTCCCACTCAACACCATACACCTACCTTCTTGCCATATCTTTTGATGCCCTGACAAATCAGGAAACTATCAATTTCTGCCTTAAATATACCCATGGACTTGGCCTCTACCGCAGTCTGTGGTAAAGCATTCCACAAATTTACTACTCTCCGGCAAAAAAAAATTCCTCCTTACTTCTATCCTAAAAGGTTACCCCTCAACTTTGAGGCTGTGCCCTCTTGTTCTGGATACTCCTACCACAGGAAACATCTTCTCCACATCCACCCTATCTAGTCCTTTCAATATTGAGCAAACATGAGGAAATCTGCAGATGCTGGAAATTCAAGCAACACACACAAAATGCTAGTGGAACGCAGCAGGTCAGGCAGCATCAATAGGGTGAAGCACTGTTGAAGTTTCGGGCCGAGACCCTTCGTCAGGACGTCGGCCCGAAACTTCAACAGTGCTTCTCCCTGTAGATGCTGCCTGGCCTGCTGCATTCCACCAGCATTTTGTGTGTGTTCTTTCAGTATTGAGTAGGCTTCAATGAGATCCTCCCCATATTGTTGCCAAATGCTCCTCATATGTTAACCCCTTCATTTCCAGAATTATCCTCGTGAACCTCCTCTGGACTCTCTCTAATAACAACACATCCTTTCTGAAATATCGAGCCCAAAACTGTTGACAATACTCCAAGTACAGCCTGACTAGAGTCTTATAAAGCCTCAACATTATCTCCTTGCTTTTATACAGTATTCTATTCTCCTTGAAATAAATGCCAATATCGCATTTGCTGCCATTACCACAGACTCAACCTGTAAATTAACCTTCTGGGAGTCTTGCACGAGGACTTTTAAGTCCCTTTGCACCTCTGTTTGAATCTTCTTCCTATTTAGATAATAGTCCACATTATTGTTCCTTTTACCAAAATGCATTATACATTTCCCAACACTGTATTTCATCTGACACTTTTTTGCCCATTCTTCCAATTTGTCCAAATCCTGCTGCAAAGGGATTACGTTCTCAGCACTACCTACCTCTATATCTATCTTCGCATCATCTGCAAACTTTGCCACAAAACCATCAATCCCATTATCTAAATCATTTACAATGTGGAAAGCAGTGGTCACAATACTGACCCCTGAGGAACACCACTAGCAGCTAACCAGAAAAGGCCCCTTTTATTCCCACTTGCTGCCTTCTGCCTGTCAGCCATTTCACTATCCATGCCAGTATCCTTTCTGTAACACCAAAGAATTTATCTTGTTAAGCAGCCTCACGTGTGGCACCTTATCAAGTGCCTTCTGAAAATCCAAGTAAATGACATCCACTGCCTCTCCTTTGTCCACCCTGCTTGTTACTTCCTTGAAGAACTCTTACAGATTTGTCAGGCAAGATTTCCCTTTACAGAAACCATGGTGATTTTAACTTATTTTATCATTGGTCTTCAAATACCTTGAAACCTCATCCGTAATAATGGACTCCAACACTTTCCAATCACTGAGATCAGGCTAACTGGCCTTTCTTTTGCCTAACTCCCTTCTTAAAGAGTGGGGTATCATTTGCAATTTTCCAGTCCTCCAGGACCATGCCAGAATCAAGTGATTCTTGAAAGATCATGACCAATACATCCATTATCTTGTCAGCAACCTCTCTCAGGGCTCTGGGATGTAGTTCATCTAGTCCAGATGACTTATTCACCTAAAGACTTTTGAGTTTACCTCACACTTTTTCCTCTGTAATAGCAATGGCACTCACTCCTGCTCCTTGACACTCACGGACCTCTGGCACAGTGCTAGTATCTTCCACATTTAAGACAGATGCAAAGTACCCATTAAGTTCATCTGCCATTTCTTTGTCTCCCATTACAACCTCACCAGCATCATTTTCCAGTGGTTCAATATCAACTCTCACCTCCCTTTTACTCTTTATAGAACTGGAAAAAAAAAACTTTTGGTATCTTGTTTTATATTGTCAACTAGTCTGCCTTCATATTTCATCTTTTTCCTTCTTATAGCTTTTTTGTTGCCTTTTGTTAGATTTTAAAAGCTTCCCAATTATCCAACTTCCCACCCATTTTTTGCTACCTTGTATGCTCTTTCCTTGGTTTTTATGCAGTTCTAACTTCCTTTGTCAGTCATGGTTGCCGACCCCTGCCATTTGAGAATTATTTCTTCTGTGGGACATATCTATCCTGTGCCTTGTGAACTATTCCCAGAAACTTCAGCCACCTCTGCTCTGCCATCATCCCTGCCAGTATCCTCCTCCAATCCACTGGGCAAACTCCTCTCTCATGCCTCTGTAATTCCCTTTATTCTATTGCGATACTGATACATCCGACTTGCACTTCTCCCTCTCAAATTGGAGTATGAATTCAATCATATTATGATCACTGCTTTTAAGGGTTCCTTTATGTTAAGCTCCCTCATAAGAACTGGCTAAGATGACCAGATGGCCTTTACCCGAGTAGGCTTAAGCACAAGCTGCTTTAAAAAGCCATCTTGTAGGCATTCAACAAATTTCCTCTTTTGCGATTCGACACCAACATGATTTTCCCAATCCCCTTGCATATTGAAGTCCCGCACTACAATCGAGTCATTACCCTTATTACATATCTTTTCCAGCTCCAGTTGCAATCTAACCCCACATCTTGGCTACTATTTGGAGAGCTATATACCATTCCCATAATGTTTTTTTTTTACCCTTGCAGTTTCTTAACTCCACCCACAAAGATTCAACATTCTCTTACCCTCTATCACCTGTTTCTAAAGATGTAATTCCTTCTCTTACCATCAGAACCACACCTATGCTTTCCTGCCTGTTATTTTGATACAAAGTACATCCTTTCACGTTAAGCTCCTAACTATGGCCAGGTCATTGGGTATACTTAAGGTGGAGTTTGATCGGTTTTAGATTGGCCACAGCATCAAAGGTTACGGGAAGAAGGCTGGGGAGTGGGGCTGATAAGGGGAAGACAAAAGGATCAGCCCTAATTGAACAGTGCAGCAAAATCAATGGGCCAAATGGCCTAATTCTTCTTTTATATCTTATAGTCAAAAGGAAAATTGCAGTTAGTTTCTCATCTAAACACACCAGTATGATTTGGGACAAACACACACACATGCTCAGAAAATATATACAACTGCTGATTTTATCACAGGATCAAAATCTGGACATAACACCAACACAACAGGTTTACAGCAGATGCAATCTTACTGGCTCTCCACTCAGCTTTGGACTTCCTGGACAATAGCAATACTCATGTAAGGCTGCTGTTCATGGATTACTGCTCAGCGTTCAACACCATCACTTCTTCAGTACTAATCAACAAGCTTCAAAACCTGGGCCTCTGCAGCTGTATCCTTGACAGAACGGATCAGAAATAACATTTCCTCCTCACTAACAATGAACGCCAGCATACCTCAACGACGTGAGCTTAGCTCACGGCTCTACACTCTCTAGACTCGTGCCTGTGTGGCTGGTACAGATCAAATGGCAACTATAAATTCACCTGACACAAGTGTTATTGGCAGTATCTCAGACGGTGATGAGAAATACGTTCAGGAGTGAGATAGATCAGCTGATTGAATTAATCCTTGGTCTTCAGAAAGGGAAAGTTGAGAGAACACACACCAATCCTTATTGAGGGGTCAGCAATAGAAAGGATGAGCAGATTCAAGTTCCTGGGTGTTAACCAAAGACTCCAGCAAATTTCTACAGACATACTGTGTAGAGAATTCTGACTGGTTATATCAATGCCTGGTTTAGTGGCTCCAATGTATAGGGATAGGAAAAAGAAAGTAGAGGTTTGCCAACTCAACCAGCTCCATCATGAGCACCAGCCTCCCCATATCTTCAAAAGGTAGTGCCTCAAGATGGTGGCATCTATCGTTAAAGACCCTCACCATCCAGGACACGCCCTGTTCAGATTTCTACCATCAGGGTGGAGGTACAAAACCCTGAAGATCCATACTCAACATTATAGGAAGAGTTTTCCTTCTGCCATCAGATCTCTGAACGGCTCACTATTTTGCTCTCTTTTAAAAAATATATTTCCTATTGTAACTTCATGATTTTTCATGTATTGCATTGTACAGCTGCCACAAAACAACATTTCACAACATGTATCAGTGAGGGTAAAAACGATATTGAAATTTTTTACATAACGGCATTTATTGTCGCATATACCAAGATACAGTGAAAAACGTATACTGCATACTGTTTAGACAGACCAAATCATTACATGGTATATTGAGCTGGAATAAGGTAAAACAATAACAATGTAGAATAAAGGTGTAAAACTACTGGAAGACTGCAGTCCAGGTGAATGATAAAATGTAAGATCATAATGAGGTAGATTGTGAGGCTGAGAGTCTATTTTATTGTACAAGAGATCTGTTCAAGAGTCTGATAATAGTAGGATAGAAGCTTTTCGTGAGCCAAAACAAAGTTGTTGCCAGACTTGAGGACCTGAGTTATAGGGAAAGGTTGAATAGGTTAGAACTTTATTCCCCAGAGTGTAGAAGATTGTAGAGAGATTTGATAGAGGTACACAAAATTCTGCGGTTGGGTGATACTAGAACTAGAGATCACAGTTTAAGGTGAAACGTGAAATATTTATGGGAACATGAGGAAACATAAGAGGGTAATGAGAGTGTGGAACGAGCTGCCACCAAATGTAGTAGATGCAGGTTCAATTTCAACATTTAAGAAATTTGTATAGATATATGGATGGGATGGCTATGGTCTGGGTGCAAATTAACGGTTCAGCATCGACTAGATGGGTCAAGGGCTTGTTTCTGTGGTGTACTGTTCTATGTCACCATGACTCCAGAGTGGTTGGGATTAGCTGCTGCTGCTTTACTGAGGCAGCAAGAAGTACAGACAGAGTCCATAGAGGGGAGGCTGGTTCCTGTGCTGTGGGAATACTTCAAAGGACAGATTACAACAGCTCTAAATGCTTTCTCAAGGTCAATTTAGGATGGATAACAAATCCAGGCTCTGCCAAAAACTGCTCACATCATACAAGGAAAAATATTAACTGGAAAGTAACAACGTTCGCTAATGAGTTTTAAATAGAAACAAAAAATGCCGGATATGACTTTTATGAAAACATTCCATTACAAGATAAATATCCTTATTTGGATTGAAAACTGAAAATCCTAAGAATATGCAGCTGGTCAAACAATACATGTAAAGAGAACAGAACTTCATATTTTCTTTTACAATGCTGGAGGCTATTTGGCCCATCATGTCCATGCCAACTCAAGCAATCTCATTAGGTCCTTCCCTCACATTTTTTCTTGCAACTTATTCTCTCATATGCCATCACTTCCCCCAGTTTGTCTCACTTTCTTGCAATCTGTCCCATTCACTCACACTCAAGGTAATTTGCCGTAACCAATTAATCAACCAAACTACTCATCTTTCATCTGTGAGAGAAAATTAGAGCACATGGTGGAAACACATATGGTCACAGGAAGAACATGAAAACTCCACAAAGACAGCACCAGAGGTCAAGAATGAATTGGATCACTGGAACAACTCAACAACACTGAATAAAAACACAAAATGCTGGCAGAACTCAGCAGGCCAGACAGCATCTATGGGAGGAGGTAGTGACGATGTTTCGGGTCAAAACCCTTCATCAGTAGTGAAGTAACATGGGATGGTCGAGGGGGGATAAGAAGTGGGGGGAGGGATGAAGTAGAGAGCTGGGAAGTGATAGGCTGAAGGGAAATGGGCTAGGGGGAAGGTGGAGAATTATGGGAAATAAAAGAGAAAGAAAGGTAGGGCTGGGGGGAGATTATAGTGAGGGGGGAGAAAAGAGACAGAAAGAGAACCAGACTAAAATTATAGATAGGGATAGGGTGGGGGGGGGGGCAGGGGTATCAATAAAGGTCTGTGAGTTGAATGTTCATGCTGGCAGGTAGGAGGCTACCTAGGCGGGAGATAAGATGTTGCTCCATCAACCTGCATGTGGCCTCATCTTGATGGTAGAGGAGGCCATGGACAGACATATCGGAGTGGGAGTGGTCTGTGGAATTGAAGTGTGTGGCCACAGGGAGATCCCGCCCCTGCTGGAGGACTGAGCACCAGTGTTCGGCGAAACGGTCTCACAGTCTGCGGAGGGTCTCCCCAATGTATAAATGGCCACATCGGGAGCACCGGATACAGTATATCACCCCAGTTGACTCACAGGTGAAGTGGCACCTCACCTGAAAGGACTGTCTGGGGCCTAGGATGGTGGTGAGGGAAGAAGTGTGGGGGCAGGTGTAGCACTTCTTCCGTTTGCAGGGATGAGTGCCCGGAGGGAGGTCGGTGGGGAGGGATGGGGGGGGATGAATGGACAAGGGGGTCGCGTAGGGAGCGATCCCTGCGGAAAGCCGAGAGTGGGGGGGAGGTGAAGATGTGTCTGGTGGTGGGATCCCGTAGGAGTGGCGGAAGTTACGGAGGATTATACGTTGGATCTGTAGGCTGGTAGGGTGATAGGTGAGAACCAGGGGGACTCTATCCCTGGTGGGCTGGCGGGGAGATGAGGTGAGGGCAGAGGTGCGTGAAATACGAGAGATGTGATGGAGGGCAGAGTTGATAGTGGGCGAAGGGAAGCCCCTTTCTTTAAAAAAGGAAGACACCTCCTTTGTCCTAGAATGAAAGGCCTCATCCTGAGAGCAGATGCAGCGGATGCAGAGGAATTGAGAGAAAGGGATAGCATTTTTGCAGGAGACAGGGTGGGAGGAGGAATAGTCTAGGTAGCTGTGAGAGTTTGTAGCAGACATTGGTGGATAGGCTGTCTCCAGAGATAGAAACAGAAAGATTTAGAAAGGGGAGGGAGGTGTCAGAAATAGACCAGGTGAATTTGAGGGCAGGGTGAAAATTGGAGGCGAAGTTAATGAAGTCGACGAGCTCAGCATGCGTTCAGGAAGCAGCGCCGATGCAGTTGTCAATATAACGTAAGAAAAGAGGAGGACAAATACCGGTGTAGGCTTGGAACATAGATTGCTCCACATGGCCGACAAAAAGGCAGGCGTAGCTAGGACCCATGCGGGTGCCCATGGCTACACCTTTGGTTTGGAGGGAGTGGGAGGAGCCAAAGGAGGGTGAATTTGAGGGTGGGGTGAAAGTTGGAGGTGAAGTTCTGCCAGCATTTTGTGTTTTTATTTATTTCCAGCATCTGCAGATTCACTCGTGTTGTCAACAACACTGAATGTTGGGCTACCATGTTGCCAAGACCTTCTGGTGAATTATAGGTATTTGCAACACAACATTTTTTGTCTTTTGGATATTTTGCAACCATATATTTTGTCAGACCAGCTATGTAGCACGATGTCTTCACAGTTCATAAAGACAGTGACTTAACTATCAACAACTGTGTTAAATAGGTCATTCTCTCTTTTAAGATTAATTTATCATTCCTTTTGCGGCAGCTTGCAAGATACAGTGCCTTGTAAAAGTATTTAGCCCCCAACCCTTTGTACAAATAAATGAGTACTGCAACTGGGGATTTTGATCAATTTAACTGAGAATTTGTATTTGTGATTCACATGCTCCTTTTTTGAGAGCAGATCCCAAAAAAAGGAAAATTGCAAAGCATAAAAATAAACAAAAATATTCAAAAACTGAAATGTCAGCAGTTCAGAAGTACAGTCGGCCCTCCTTATCCGCAAGTTCCGCATCCGCGAATCAAGAAAACCCGGAAGTGCTCTTCCAGCACTTGTTGTTCAAGCATGTACAGACTTTTTTTCTTGTCATTATTCCCTAAACAATGCAGTATAACAACTATTTACATAGCATTTACATTGTATTAGGTATTATAAGTAATCTAGAGATGATTTAAAGTATACGGGAGGATGTGCGTGGGTTATCGTGGATCGGGATCGAAAAATCGGAAGTTCTCTTACTAAGTTGGAACAGGTACATCCAGTATTATTTAGTGTCAGTTAGTCAAACATCTGTCTTAGTATATAGTATATATTTTACTTTTCTATGCATATAAAACACTTAAGAACGTATGTTTCAGTGCCGGGTTCGGGAAGTTTCTGAGTTCGATCCAGTGTCAGACCGCTTCCGAGTATGCTCTCCTTCCGTGTCTGGTTGATGTGGAGGATCAAAAACTCAAAACCCCAAAACCCAATAATTAAACCATTGCGCTGTTTAGTAATAATTGTAGCTTTCCATCGGGGCACAGCCTTTCTCACTTTATCCTTTAAAATTGTTCTGATCGTTGGCCAATGTAGCCTAACGCTTTTCCAGTGACCGATGGCATTTCACCTTTTTTACGATTGCTTTATTATTTCCACTTTATTTCCAAGCGTGATCGTGATTATGGTCGTGAACTCTGCGGATTCAGAGCTTCGCCGCCGCACTGAGACAGATTAAATAAGGTCTGGGGTTCCGCTGGGTCCCAAGGTCCACCGCATTGAGAGAGGATGAATATGGTATCCAAAAGGGGTCTCGGAACCAATCCCTCGTGGATACAGTTAGATCAATCATCAACAAATGGAAAGAATATAGCACGGCTATAAATCTGTCTAGAGCAGGTCATCCTCAAAAACTGAGTGACCATGCAAGAAGGGACTAGTGAGAGAGGCCACCAAGAGACCTATGACAACTCTGCACTAGTTACAAGCTTCAATGGCTGAGATGGGAGAAACTGCACATACAATAACTGTTGCCCAGGTGCTTTACCTGTCACAACTTTATGAGAAAGCCACTGTTGAAAAAGTAACTCACATGAAATCTCACCTAGAGTTTGCCAGAAGGCATTTGGGAGACTCTGAAGTCATCTGGAAGAAGGTTCTATGGTCTGGTGAAACCAAAATTGAGCTTTTTGGCCATCACACTAAACACTGTTTGGCATAAGCCAAACACTGCACATCATCGAAAACACATCATCTCTACTGTGAAGCATGGTGGTGGTTGGATCACGCTGTGGGGATGCTTCACTGCAGCAGGCCCTGGAAGGCTTGTGAAGGTAGTGGGTAAAATGAATGAAGCAAAATACAGGGAAATCCTGGAGGAAAACCTGATGCAGTCTACAAGAGAACTTCGACTTGGGAGAATGACCAAGTCATTGACCCCAAGCATAAAGCCAGAGTTACACAGGAATGGCTTAAAAATAACGAAGTTAATGTCCTGGAGTGGCAAAGTCAGAGTCCAGACCTCAATCCAATCGAGAATTTGTGGCTGGACTGGAAAAGAACTGTTCACTCACAACCCCCATGCACTCTGACAGAGCTTGAACAGTTTTGTAAAGAAGAATGGGGAAAAGTTGCAGTGTCCAGATGTGCAAAGCTGATAGAGACCTATCTACACAAACTCTGGGCTGTAATTGCTGCCAAAGGTGTGTCTACTAAATACTGACTTGAAGGGGTGAGTAATTACACAATCGACTATTTTGTGTTTAATAATTATAATAAATTAAGGCCAATGTGTCGAAATTTGTTTTCACTTTGACATAGTAGTCTTTTCTGTTTTTCAGTGTCAAAACGCTAAATTAAATCCAGTGTAATTTAATGCTGTAAAACAAAAAAACATGAAAACTTCTGGTGGGGGGGGGGGGGGGGCTGGATACTTTTTTTTACGGGCACTATATATTTCACCTGATGAAAGTTAGCATAGTAATTTCAAAGGGGATGAGTATCTTTGTGAGCCTCATAATTCTGGTTTTTAAATTTTAGTAAACTGTTGAAAGGTTTTGGAATTTTTCTTTGGATTTTACATGATGCACACTATTTTTTAGATCAACTCAAAAAAATCTTACGTCAATATATTTTAAATTTAGGAAATCAGACAGTAAAATGTGACAATAGTCATGTGGGCTGAATAGTTTTTCAAAGCATTGTACGTGCTATTTTCAAGAAGGAATGGTATTGACATACACCATGAACAAGGACGTAAATAGTAAATTTAATAGAGGGGTTATTGATAATGGCCTGGAAATACAATGATGTGTATCAATATTTTCCCCCACAATAAATGAAGGTAGCTTTTACATGGAAAGTGTTATTGACACTAGCTGGACATCTGCCCAGCACTGGGTTGGGCTCAGCATCTATCATCAGCCTCAGGGATCAAACTGACCGGCAGGTTGCACCAGCTGTGAGGAGGTGAGTGTTGTAGTTGGGATACAGTTGCAGATAGACAAAAATGAAGGTAGACAAAGAAGAAAAAAAAAGATAAAATGAGAGGCAGATGAAGGTAGAGGAAAGCAAAGATTGGAGACAACTGCTTGAAGATAATAAGCAGGGACACAGAGGACTGTGAGAATCTAGAGTCTGATAAATAAAGAACTAGTAAAGAAGAGATGAATAACAGGCAGAGCCACAACCAAATGAGTGGTGTAAGAGGGGAGGGGGTGACTTGTAAGTGAACTGTGAGTGTGTAGTGAATGAATGTAAACAGGACAGGGTCAAAAATTGGAGAACAGGAGGGGAATCAGAATGGGTGGGGTAACCTAAAATTAGAAAAGTCACTCTTCATACCACTGGATTGAAGACTACCCAGATGGAGTACCAGGTGTTGTTCCCTGAGTCTGTGTTGGACTCACTTTGGCAGTGGGGAAAGCAGAGGATAGACTGGTTGATCTGGGAACTGGAAGGAAAATTGAAAATGGCATGCAACTTGGTGGCTCAGGATGGCCATTAGATATAGATCATAGCTGTAAGATGGTCAGCCAGTCTGTGGATGGTATTACTGAAGTAGAGGAGAGCCTATCAGAAGCACTGAGTGCAGTAGACAGGGTTGGAGATTCATGTGAATCTTCATCCCACCTGGAAGAGCTATTTAGATCTCTGGATGACAGTACGGGAGAAGCTGTAAGAACAAGTATTACACATCCTGTAGCTTCAGGGGAAAACTCTACGGACCAGGGAAGATGGAAGGGATGAGCAGACCAGAGTCACAGAAGGAACAGTCCCTGCAGAAGGCAGAAAGGGATAGGAAGGAGAAGGTGTGATTTGTGGTGGAATCTTGCTACAACTGGTTAAAATAATGAAGCTTAATGCAGAGCCTCATAGGTTGAAAGTGGGGACAAGGAAATCTCTATCCTTGTTCTCTCTAGAAGGAAGTGGTGTAAGAAGTACAAAACACAAAGGGGATGCCAGAGCACACTTCATCAACCACAGCAGAAAGGAAACCATGTTTCATGAAAGAGGACATTTCAGATGTTCTGAAAAAGATGGCCTCACCTTGAGAGCAGAAATGGTAGAAATGAAAAGAAACTGGAAGAAAAGAATAGCTTCCCCTAGAAAGGTGGCTTCCCTTCAAGCTCTCTATTCCTGCTCTCACTCATGCTGAAAACCACATGCAACCAAAATTCTTAATCGCCTAATTGACGATAAAGGTAATATTCTTCCTCAACCTTTACTCAAAAAGAGGAGAACACAAGCAGAAAACTACAGGTCAGTTAGTGTTTCCGTCTGTCAACGAGAATGTTGGACACTACCTCACTTTTTTTAAATATACAGTATTTCTGTTTTTGCACATTTTAAATAATCCATTCAATAAACATAATTGATTTACTTATTTATTATTGTTTTATTTTATTTATTATTACTTTTTTCTCTCTCTGCTATATGATGTATTGCATTGAACAGCTGCTGCTAAGTTAACAAATTTCATGTCACATGCCAGTGATAATAAACCTGATTCTGATTCTGTTTATTAGAGATTTAAGGCACGGCACTTAGGAAAAAAATCAAGCCAATCGGGAATTGTTTTATGAATGGGAAACTATATTTGACAAATTTATTGGAGTTTCACAAAGGAGTAACATGTACTGTAGATAAAGTGGTGGATATACTTCAAGTTATTTGATAAGAAGCCACATCAAAAGTTGTTCTGGAAAATAAAAGTTCATGGAAACAAATTATATATCAATAGGTAGACAGAGTTATTAGATGTTGATCTGTTTTGTAGGTCTATTAAATGCCTGAGATTTCATGGTTTGGCTTCAATTTCTACACTGGTAATCAATTGTTCAAAGTATTGACTAATATTGTAATAAAACTAGCACTAATGTATTTTTAAAAAATTGTTACCAGTTTCTTGATTTTAAAACAACTATGACCTATCAGATGATATAATTACAGTTAGGATGTTTGGCAACTAAGGCTTGCTTTTTGGAGGGTAGTCCAGTAAAGCTGCATTATCAGTTTAAAATGTTCTGTCTGTGTACTGAACTGGGTAGAGATAGTCCAAGGAATAGTGTCATGAAGACCCACAGAAAATCACACAATTGTTGGAGTTTAAGTCTCATGAGTTAATCAAACAGCAAGACAAGTTCCATTTGTGCTGACTCTATTTCCAGTGTACCTTAGAGACATTTAAACAGCTCAGTGGAGCAGCACAGTTGTCAAGTACTGCACTGACATTCATGAGATCAACAGCCTACCCTGGACATTTTTGACATGCCCAATTTGATTACTGCCTTGTTACAATGTTTTAGATAACAAATCTTAAATATTAACTTTATTTGTCACATGCACATTGAAACAAACAATGAAATGTGTCGCTTGCATCAACGACTAACAGTCTGAGGATGTGCTGAGGCAGCCTGCAAGTGTCTCCCTACTTCTAGTGCTAACATAGCAATAAAATCACAATAAGAGCTGTGAATAAAGTAGTCAATAGTAACAGGGCAGTATGCTAATCTAACTACTTTCTAGGCCAATGGTTTATTTATCAAATATGTTTTCATTTGGGAATGTAGATAACGTTAATACAAAGTTCAAATATGTGCTCAAAGGCTAGTACTTTCACTAATATAGCAACTCTGACTAACTGTAATTGGAGCCAAATGAAGGACTGTAAAGGACATTATTAAACACAAAGTCAGTGAATAATTTCCAGAATGTGGCAGACAGCCACATTACAGTTCCAGTACTGATATTACTTTACAAGGAGAGAATATGCATATTTCTGCCTTCTCACAGTGAACTATTATATAAACAGTACAGTAAAAATAAATTCTCTATTTCCAAAATCATTAGCTTATTAAAATAACAAGCACAAGTCAGCAATACAAAGGAATACACTCCATTTGCCTGGATCAATGTAGTCTCAACAGTACTCAAAAAGCTCTGCCCTCCAAGAAAAAGCAGCTTGTTGATTAGCAACCCTAGCCACTACCCTAAACATTCATCTGGACCACTAACAGCACAAGAGGCTGCAGGATTTATAAAATGTATTCCAGTAATTCAGCAGGGATACTCCAACAGTACCTCTCAAATTCACAACCTCTACCAGACAACAAGGCCTTTAAGCACATGGGAAAGTCGTCATCCTATCACGAAATACAAAAGCATTTCTTCTACTTATAAATTCTGAAACACCCCACCAACCACACTGTGCAGATAACTTTCCCCAATATACTATAGTGGTTTAATGAGATGCTCATCACCATCTTCTCAAGGGTGATTAGTGGGCACTATATGCTGGCCCTGCCAGAAATATTCAAATCTAAAAAAACTGAAATTAAAAAAAGACATAACATTTCATGTTGCACTGGACAGGGTGCAGAGAAGATTACAAAGATGTTGCCAGAGCCAGAAAATGAGCAAAATTTAGAAAAGTAGTATGTTTCTTTCCTAAGACCACAAGATATAAGAGCCAATTTAGGCCATCGACCCACACCACCAGTCAATTATGGATGATTTTTCCAACCTATTCTCCTGCCTTCTATTTACAGCCCTTAACCCCCTTAACAATCAATCTCTGCCTTAACTTGCCCAATAATTTCCTCCACATTCATAAAACATGGGTGCAGAATTAAGCAGTTCGGCCCCTCAAGACTGCACCACCTTTCAATCATGCTAATTTATTTTTCTTTTCAACCCCATTCTCTTGCCTTCTCCTGTACCCTTTAATATCTTACTAATCAAGAATCTACCAACCACTGCTTTAAATACAACTCATGACTTGGTCTCTACAGCCGTCTGCGGCAATGAATTCCACAGATTCACCATGTCAGGCTAAAAAAATTCTTCTTCATCGCTATTCTAAAAAGAACATCCTTCTGTTGAGGCTGTCCCCTCTGGTTCTGTACTCTCCCATTATTGGAAACATCCTCTCTATGTCCATTCTATCTATGCCTTTCAATAATCAATAGGTTTCAATGAAATCCTACCCACCCCCCATTTTTCTAAACTCCAGCAAGTACAAGCCTAGAGCTATCATGCGCTCCTCATATATTAACCCTTTCATTCCTGGATCATGTTCATAAACTTCCTCCAGACTGTCTCCAATGCCAATGCACAATATTTTAGCTCTGGAGTCCAAAGCTGCTCATAATACTCCAAAGTACGGTCTAACCAATGCTATATAAAACCTCAGCATTACATTCCTAGTTTTATATTCTAGAACTCTCAAAATGGATGCTAACAGTACATTTGCCTTCCTTACCACTGACTCAACCTACAAGTTAATCTTTAGGGAATCCTGCACTAAGACTCCCAGGTCGCTTTGTACTTCCAATTTCTGAAATCCCTGTTTAGAAAATAGTCGACACCTTTATTCCTTCTACCAAAGTGCATGACCGAACATCTCCCTACATTGTATTCCATCTGCTACTTTGCCCATTCTCCTAATCTGTTTAAGTCCTTGTGTAGGCTTATTGTTTCCTCAACATCTCCTCCCCTCTCCCTATTTTTGTATTATCTGTAAACTTAGCCACAAAGCCATACATTCCATCATAAGACCATAAGACATAGGAGCAGAATTAGGCCATCTGGCCCATCGAGTCTGCTCCACCATTCAATCATGGCTGATCCTTGTTTTAAAAATCTTCTCCTCGACCCCAGTTCCCTGCCTTCTTGCCATAACCTTTGATGCCATATCCAATCAAGAACCTATCAATCTCCTCCTTAAATACACCCAACGACCTGGCCTCTGCAGTTACACATAACAACAAATACCACAAATTCTCCACCCTTTGGCTAAATAAATTTCTCTGAATCTGTTTTGAAAGGGTGTCCCTCTATCCTGAAGCTCTGCCCTCTTGTCTCAGATTCCCCCACCATGGGAAACATCCTTTCCACATCTACTCTGTCTAGGCCTTTCAACATTCAAAAGATTTCAATGGGATCCCCCCACCCCATCCTTCTGAATTCCAGCGAGTACAGACCCAGAGACATCAAATGTTCCTTTAATGATAACCCCTTCATTCCTGGAATCATCCTTGCGAATCTTCTCTGGACCCTCTCCAATGCCAGCACATCTTTTCTAAGATGATAGGCCCAAAATTGTTCACAATACTCAAGGTGAGGCCTCATCAGTGCCTTATAAAGCCTCAACATCACATCCTTGCTCTTGCATTCCAGTCTTCTTGAAATGAATGCTAACATGGCATTTGCCTTTCTCACCACCAACTCAACCTGCAAGTTAACTTGGGACAATAGATGTAAGTGACCATGCACCTATATATTTATCTGTTGATTTTGACCTACAACCAAAGAATACTATTTGGAAACTAAATTCAAGTCTACTCAATGATCCATACTTTAAGGAACAAATTTTAAAAGAAATTGGTCTCTACTTAGAATTTAATGATAATGGAGAGATTTCACCACCCATTTTATGGGATACTCTGAAGGCGGTTTTAAGAGGGAAAATTATAGCAATATCTTCATATAAGAAAAAAATAAGGAATAAAACATGAGGAATTACAAAATAGGCTGAACGAGCTAGAGAAAAATCACAAATTGAATTTGGCACAGGATACATTAGGGGAAATTAAAAGAATTAGGAATGAAATAAATAGTTTGGCTATGCAAGAAATCAGGAAAAACTTAATGTTTCTGAAACAGAGACATTATGAAAGTGCATCGAAATCTATGAAAATACTGGCGTGGAAACTGAAAAAAAAGATAGCAGAAAATACAATTCATAGAATTAGGGACCCAAGAACGAAAACGATAAAAAATAAGCTAAGTGAAATTCAAGAAGCTTTTGAAGTGTTTTACAAAACTATATTCCAAAGTTCCAGGGGGAAGCATAACTTAAATTGACACCTTCTTGAATTCTCTAGAGTTACCCACTTTAAGCGAAGAACAAAATGGAACGATGACTGCTGACATAACTGAAGTTGAATTAAAAGCTGCAATTAGTAGGCTTAAATTAAGCAAGTCACCAGGATCAGATGGGTATACGGCAGAGTGGTACAAAGAATTTAAAAATGAGTTAATTCCTGTTTTACTCCCCACACTGAACTGGGCTCTAAAAAAGGCACGAATACCACCCAGTTGGAAGGAAGCGATAATCTCAGCTATACCAAAAGAAGGCAAGGATAAAATGGAATGCGGGTCATTTAGACCAATATCCATTCTTAATGTAGATTATAGGTTATTTACCTCCATCATGGCCAAACGATTAGAGGAGTTTCTACCCATACTGATACATAACGATCAGACAGGTTTTATACGACAACGCCAGACACAAGACAATATACGAAGGACACTTCACATTATGGATCATATACAAAAAAAATAAAATCGAAGCAATAGTGATAAGCGTGGACGCGGAAAAAGCATTTGATTCGGTTAATTGGAATTTCCTTTACTGAGTTTTACATAGATTTGATTTCCAAGACACAATTATTAAAACTATACAGACACTATATGACAATCCTACTGCTAGGATTAAAATCAATGGCTATTTATCAAATAGCCTTACCCTAGAAAGGGGCACGAGACAGTGTTGTGCATGGTCACCGCTACTCTTCGCGTTATATTTGAAACCATTAGCTCAATACATCAGACAAAATGAAGATATCAGGGGAATTACTAAAGGGACAGAGCATAAATTGGCTTGTTATGTGGATGACATTCTGATCTATCTAGGGTAACCAACATACTCTTTACCTAAATTGATGCAATCCTTTGAACAATATGGTCAATTATCAGGATACAAGATCAACATAGATAAAACCCAATTACTTTCATGTTACTGTAGCCCACCAAGAGAAATTGAAAGTCGATACCCCTGGGCATGGCACACAGAGTCTTTCAAATATTTGGGCATCATTATGCCAAAAGATTTGGCAAAATTATCAGAATGTAATTATCAGCCTTTATATAAAAAATTAAGGAAGATGTGGCAAGATGGAACCTGATTCCTTTTTTCATTCTCAGTTCAAGGATTGAGTCTATTAAAATGAATATACTGCCCAGACTGTTAAATCTCTTTCAGACCCTACCACTAGAGATTAATCAAAATCAATTCAATGAATGGAACAAGATGCTATCAAGGTGTATTCGGCAGGGTAAAAGGCCTAGAGTTCATCTCAAAACTTTGCAATTAGCAAAGGAAAAGGGGGGATGGGGCCTAGCTTCTCTTAGAGATTATTATTTTGCAGCACAGTTAAGAGCTGTTATATGTTGGTGCAACCCATCATATGACGCTCAATGGAAAAACATTGAGGAGCGGATACTTCCCATCCCAATACAAGCAATTTTGGCTGATAACAACCTACAAAGGTCCATAAATACTATTGATAACCCATGGGTGAAATTGACTCTTAAAATATGGAAAACTAATATAAAAGAATATAATCTAGAGGGAGATATTGCAATTCTTAAATGGTGTGCATATGACTCGGATTTTACACCAAATAAATTGGATGCTAGATTTAAGGACTGGACAGCAAAAGGAATAACAGTTCTTTGCAACATAATGAAAGAAGGAACACTGTTCAGTTTTGAAATGCTTAAAGAGAAACACTGATTAGAAAAACAAGATTTTTATCGGTATTTACAGATGCGACAATATGTTAATAAGATGCTTAAAAATGTAACCAAGGCAAATACATGCTTGATAGAGCTCTTTAGAAAAGCATATAATTCAGATAATGGTAGCAGAATCATTTCAAGCATGTATAAGGGGTTGTCAAATCTTAAAACACATTTGACTTCATACATTACAACAAAATGGGAGAAGGAAGGAGGGATAATTATATCTGAGGAAGAATGGACAACAATATGGAGGTATCAATGGAAGTGTACCAGTTCACAGAAGTGGAGGGAATTGAGATGGAAAAACTTAATAAGATATTTTAGTACACCCTCTCAGAAATCACATTATGATAGTAACCTCCCTGTTTGCTGGAGAAATTGTGGAAATCAAAATGCAAATCATTATCATATTTTTTGGGACTGCCGTTATCAAAAACTATTGGAGGGGGATACACAATGCCCTACAAGATATCTTTAAATGTGAAATACCCTTAGGGAGTAAGACCATATATTTTGGATATATACCTCAAGAATGGTTGAAAAGAGATAAATATTTAATGAATATATTGTTGGTGGCTGGTAAAAAGACTTTTACTAGGAAACGGTTATCACAGGCGAGCCCAACTTTAAATACATGCATGGAAATTACAATGGACATTTACAAAATGGAGAAGATAACAGCATCTGTTAACCATAAGCTGGAACAATTTGATTCATACTGGGAAAAATGGTTTAACTACATAATGCCTCATAGGCCTGATTTTATTCTCACAAATCAATGAATCTGTTGTAAAAAAAAAGATCACTCCCTACTTGTACATAGTTCTTTCCTTTTGCTTGTTTTTGCTTTCCACTCTTTTCTATAAGTGTATACCTCAGATAAATACTTTGTGGAGATTTGTGATATATATGATTATATGATATATATGTACAATGTCTGAAATACATCTTATGGAAATATTTGTTTGATGATGAACTTCAATAAAAAAATAAATTACAAAAAAAAGAAAATAGTCTGCACATTTATTTCTACTACCAAAGTGCATGACCATGCATTTTCCAACATTGTATTTCATTTGCCACTCTCTTGCCCACTCTCCTAATCTGTCTAAGTTTTTCTGCATCCTACGTGTTTCCTCAACACTACCTGCTCCTCCACCAATCTTCATATCATCTGCAAACTTGGCAACAAAGCCATCTATTCCATCATCTAAATCATTTATATACAGCATAAAAAGAAGTGGTCCCAACACCAACCCCTGCGGAACACCACTAGTCACTGGCAGCCAACCAAAAATGGATCCTTTTATTCCCACTCACTGCCTCCTACCAATCAGCCAATGCTCTAACCATATTAGTAACTTTCCTGTAATACCATGGGCTCTTAACTTTGTAAGCAGCCTCATGTGTGGCACCTTGTCAAAGGCCTTCTGAAAGTCCAAATATACAACATCCACTATATCTCCTTTATCCATCCTACTTATAATCTCCTCAAAAAATTCCAACAGGTTTGTCAGGCAAGATTTTCCCTTAAGGAAACCATGCTGACATTGTCCTATCTTGTTCAGTGTCACCAACTACTCCATAAACTCATCCTTAACAATTGACTCTAACTTCTTCCCAACTGCTGAGGTCAGGCTAACTGGTCTATAATTTCCCTTCTGCTGCCTTCCTCCTTTCTTAACGAGTGGAGTGACATCTGCAATTTTCAGGTCCTCTGGCACCATTTTTGAAAGATAATTTCTAATTTCACCACAATCTCTACCGCTACCTCTTTCAGAACCCTAGGGTGCAGTTCCTCTGATCCAGGTGACTTCTGTACCTTTAGGTCTTTCAGTATTTTTTGCACCTTCTCTCTTGTAACAGTAACTACACCCGCTTCTCTTCCCTCACACACTACATCAAGCATACTGCTAGTCTTCCACAGTGAAGACTGACACAAAATCTCATTTAGTTCATCAGCTATCTCCTTGTCCCTTGTTATTTCTCCAGATCATTAATATATAACTTGAAAAGTAGCAGACATGATACCAACCCCTGCCAGTGACTCATAAGACCATAAGATATAGGAGTAGAATTAGGCTATTTGGCCCATCAAGTCTGCTTCACCATTTCATCATGACTGATCTAATTTTCCTCTCAAATCTCTGCCTTCTCCCTGTATCCCGTCCTGCCTTGACCAATCAATAATCTATCAACGTTTGCCTTAAATATACATAAAGACATATACATATATCTATACATATATTATATATAGATGTATATAATCTATACATATATTCATAGGAAGCATCCTCTCCAAATCCACTCTGTCAAGACCTTTCACCCTTTATCAGGTTACAATGAGGTCACCAAATCCAAATTGATAGGGACTCTTTATTCTCACTCTTTGCCAATCAGTCAATGCTGTGTCCAGGCTAGTGTCTTTCCTGTAACACTAGAATCCTATTTATTGATTGTTGTTAAGTTGATGGAAAAGACCAAGAGGCAGGATTTATGAACACTTGAAGAGGCATAATATGATTAGGAATAGTCAGCATGGCTTTGTCAAAGGCAGGTCGTGCCTTATGAATCTGATTGAATTTTTGAGGATGTGATTGAACACATTGATGAAGGTAGAGCAGTAGATGTTATGTATATGGATTTCAGCAAGGTATTTCATAAGCTACTCCAGGTAAGACTTATTGAAAAAGTAAGGAGGCATGGGATGCAAGGGGACTTTGCTTTGTGGATCCAGAATTGGCTTGTCCACAGAAGGCAAAGAATAGTTGTAGACAGGTCATATTCTGCATGGCGGTCAGTGACCAGTGGTGTGCCTCAAAGATCTGTTCTAGGACCCCTTCTCTTTGTGATTTTTATAAATGACCTGGATGAGGAAGTGGAGGGATGGGTTAGTAAATTTGCTGATGACACAAAGGTTGGGGGTGTTGTGGATAGGGTGGAGGGCTGTCACAGAGGGAAGTTGATAGGAAGCAAAACTGGGCTAAGAAGTAGCAGATGGAGTTCAACCCAGGTAAGTGTGAGGTGGTTCTTTTTGGTAGGACAAATATAACGGCAGAATATAGTATTAATGGCAAGACTCTTGGCAATGTGGAGGATCAGAGGGATCTTGGGGTCCGAGTCCGTAAGACACTCAAAGCTGCTGCGCAGGTTGACACTGTGGTTAAGAAGGTATACCGTGCATTGGCCTTCATCAATCATGGAATTGAGTTTAAGAGCCAAGAGGTAATGTTACAGCTATAAAGGATCCAGGTCAGACCCCACTTGGAGTACTGTGCTCAGTTCTGGTCGCCTCACTACAGGAAGGATGTATAAACTATAGAAAGGGTGCAGAGGAGATTTACAAGGATGTTCCCTAGATTGGGGAGCATGCCTTATGAGAATAGGTTGAGTGAACTTGACCTTTTCCCCTTGGAGCAGCAGCGGATGAGAGGTGGCCTGACAGAGGTGTATAAGATGATGAGAGGCATTGATCGTGTGGACAGTCAGAGGCTTTTTCCCAGGACTGAAATGGCTAACATGAGAGGGCACAGTTTTAAGGTGCTAGGAAGTAGGTACAGAGGAGCTGTCAGGGATTTTTTTTTACGCAGAGAGTGGTGAGTGCGTGGAATGTGCTGCCAGCGAAAGTGGTGGAGGCGGATATGATAGGGTCTTTTGAGAGATTCCTGGATAGGTACATGGAGCTTAGAAGAAGAGGGCTATGGGTAACCCTAGGCAATTTCTAAAGTAAGTACATGTTCAGCACAGCATTGTGGGCAGAAGGGCCTGTATTGTTCTGTAGGTTTTCCATGTTTCTATCTTGTTAAGCAGCTTCATAGGTGGTACCTTGTCAAAGACCTTTCAAAAATCCAAGCAAGCAACATCCAATGACATTCCTTTATCTACCCTATCTGTTATTTCCTCAAAGAATTCCAACAGATTTGTCAAGCAAGATTTTTCTTAAGGAAATCATGTTGACTTTGGCCTATTTTATCGTGTCCCTCCAAATACCATAAGACATAGGGGCAGAATTAGGCCACTCAGCCCATCGAGTCTGCTCCATCATTCCATCATGGCTGATTCCAGATCCTACTCAACCCCATACACCTGCCTTCTTGCCATATCCTTTGATACCTTGACTGATCAGGAAATGATCAACTTCCATCTTAAATACACCCACGGACTTGGCCTCCATCACAATCTATGGTAGACTATTCCAAAGATTCACTACTCTCTAGCTAAAAATATTCCTCCTTACCTCTGTTTTAAAAGGACACCCCTCAGTTTTGATGTGGCAACCTCCAGTTCTGGATACCCCCACCATAGGAAACATTCTCTCCACATCCACCCTATCTAGTCCTTTCAACATTCAGTAGTTTTCAATGAGATCACCCTGCATTCTTCTAAATTCCAGTGAGTATAGGACCAAAGCTACCAAATGCTCCTCATATGTTAACCATTTCATTTATGGACTCATTCTGATAGCCCTCCTCTAAACTCTCTCCAATGACAACACATCCTTTCTGAGATATGGGTCCAAAACTACTGGTCATTCTCCATGTGTGGCCTGACGAGTGTCTTATAAAGCCTCAACATTGTCTCCTTGCTTTTATATTCTATTACCCTTGAAATAAATGCCAACATTGCATTTGCCTTCTTTACCACAGACTCAACTTGTAAATTAACCTTCTGGAAGTCTTGCATGATGAGGATTCCTCAGTCTCTCTGCACCTCTAATGTTTCAACCTTCTCCCCATTTAGATAATAGTCCACACTATTGTTCCTTTTACCAAAATGCATTATCATACATTTCTCAACACCTGAGTCTAGTAAACATCTTTTTAATGAATTTGTCCTCAATTCTTCATTCCTTTATGATAGTGGGAATAATAAGCTATTTATTTTGTTTAGAAGTATTTCATAGCATAGTTTCAGTGTCATAGATAGAGTCATAGAAAAGTACATCACAGAAACAGGCCTTTTAACTCACCTAATCCAGGACGAACCATTTACTCCCATCGACCGATGCTGGGACCATAGTCCTCCCTACACCTACCCTCAAAACTTCTCTTAAATGTTGAAATCAAGCTCGCATGCCCCATTTGTACTGGCAGCTGATTCCACACTCTCAATACCCTTTGAGTAAAGAAGTTTCTCCTTATATTCCCCTTAACTATGATGTTGTAGCCATGCAGGAATGGCTGCTGAGTGTGTCGGATTTTAAATGTTTCAAGAAGGACAGGGAGGGAGGCAAGAGGTGGAGGAGTGGCACTGATAATCAGGGATAGTATCATAGCTGCAGTAAAGGAGGAAATCATGGAGGGATTGTCTACTGAGTCATTGTCAGTGGAAGTCAGAAACAGCAAGGGACAATAACTTTACTGGGTGTTTTTATAGAGCCCCCAGTAGTAATAGAGACATCAAGGAGCAGCCAGGGAGGCAGATTCTGCAACTGTGCAATAATAATAAGTTTGTTGTCATGGGCCGTTTTAACTTTCCTAATATTGACTGGTATCTCCTTAGAGCAAGAGGTTCAGACCATAAGACAAAGGAGCAGAATTCGGCCATTTGGCCCATCGAGTCTGCTCTGCCAAATTATCAAGAGCTGATCCATTCTCCCATTTAGTCCCACTCCCCCTCCTTCTCACCATAACCTTTGATGCTCTGGCTACTCAGATACCTATTAATCTCTGCCTTAAATACACCCAATGACTTGACCTCCACTGCCGCCTGTGGCAACAAATTCCACAGATTCACCACCCTCTGGCTAAAAAAAAATTTTGCATCTCTGTTCTGAATGGGTGCCCTTCAATCCTTAAGTCATGCCCTCTTTTTTTAAATAATTTTTTTTTACTGAATTTTCAAATAGTTACAGAAGGAAAAAAAAATTATCAACCCTTCCCCTCTCCCCTTAACCCCTCCCCCCAACATATCCCTGTAGAAAGAGAAAAAAAAGAGAGAAGAAAAAAGAAAGAAAGAAAGAGTGCCTGGATATTGGAAGATCCCCACATGCTCCACGGAGTTCATAATAGCTTTAGTATATATATTTATTTATTTCCCCAAATAACCAATAATTTTATCTTTGGAGCACCTATATATTTAATCCTATCTTTTGTAAATAAGGGTGCCAAATTTTCAGAAATATTTCATATTTATCTCTTAAATTATAAGTAATTTTTTCAAGTGGAATGCAGCTGAAAATTTCATTCTTCCAATGATCTATACTTAAGTATGAATCTGATTTCCAAGTAACTGCAATAGCCTTTTTGGCTACTGCCAATGCAATTTTTATGAATTCAGTTTGAATTTCGGTTTTATCCCTTCAATATCGCCTAGTAAAAATAATGTTGGATTATGTGGAAGTTGTGTTCCAATAACTTGTTCCAATAAAACTCTTAAATTTGACCAAAAAGGTTGAATTTTAAAACAAGACTAAGTAGAGTGTAAAAAAGTACCAATTTCTTGATTACATCGGAAACATTGATCAGATAAATTTGGGTTTAATTTCTTTATTTTTTGTGGTGTAATATATAATTGATGTAAAAAATTATATTGCACTAACCTTAACCGAACATTTGTTGTATTTGTCATACTGTCAAGACATAGTCTTGACCAACTTGTTTCTTCAATTTTAATATTCAAATCACTTTCCCATTTTTGTCTTGACTTATGAATTCCTTGTTTAATTGCCTGTTTTTGAATCAAACTATACATACAAGAAATAATTTTTAAAATTTTTCCTTTTTGAATTAAAGTTTCTATTTCATTAGGTTTCGGCAATAACATTGTTTGATCCAATTTATCTCTTAAATAAGCCCTTAATTGGAAATAACAAAAAAGAGTGTTGTTTGATATCTTGTATTTATTCTTTAATTGATCAAATGACAATTATACCTCCTTCAAAACAATCTCCTATATATCTAATCCCTTTTTGAAACCAATTGTATAAAAGTTGGTTATCCATTGTAAAAGGAATAAGTTTATTTTGAATTAAAGGTCTCTTTGCTAATAAAGATTTCTTTATCTCATCATCAACATTTATCTTGTCCCATAAATCAATCAAATGTTTTAATATAGGAGATTCTTTCTTTTCCCGTATCCATTTAGATTCCCACTTATATATAAAATTTTCTGGAATATTTTCTCCTATTTTATCTAATTCTATTCTAATCCATGCCAGTTTATCTTCATCAAAAAAAGATGCAATAAATCTAAGATGATTTGCTTTATAATAATTCTTAAAGTTTGGAAGTTGTAACCCTCCTAGGTCAAATTTCCATGTCAATTTTTCCAAAGATATTCTTGACATCTTGCCTTTCCAAAGGAACTTCCTCACATATTTATTTAACTCTTGAAAAAACTTCTGCGGTAATTGTATTGGTAGTGTTTGGAATAAATATTGTAATCTAGGGAATATATTCATTTTTACAGCATTTACTCTGCCTACTAATATTATTGGTAATGTAATCCATTTATCAAGATCTTCTTGAATTTTTTTCAATAATGGTAAATAATTTAATTTATATAAATTCTTTATATCATTATCAACTCTTATACCTAAATATTTTATACCATTTATCGGCCATCTAAATTGAGTTATAAGTTGACATTGACTATAATCTCCTTTAGTAAGGGGTAGAATTTCACTTTTATCCCAATTTATTTTGTAGCCTGATACTTTCCCATATTCTTCCAATCTAGAAGATAATTTATGCATCAAATACAATGGGTTTGTTAAATAAAGCAAAACATCGTCAGCAAATAAATTAATCTTATATTCCCCCGGTTAACTCTGAAACCCATAATATCTGGGTCCGTTCTAATTAATTCAGCTAATGGTTCTATCGCCAACACAAATAAAGCAGGTGATAATGGGCAACCTTGTCTAGTTGACCTTGTTAACTGAAATGATGTTGAAATTTGACCATTTGTCACTACCTTAGCTTTGGGATTAGTATTTAAGGTTTTAATCCATTTTATAAAAGATACTCCTAATCCATACTTTTCCAATACCTTAAATAAAAAATCCCATTCCAATCTATCAAATGCTTTATCTGCATCTAAGGCAACTGCCACACTCAATTCCTCCCTCTTTTGTGCCAAATGAATTATGCTAAGTAACCGAGTTACATTATCTGCCCATTGTCTATTTTTGATAAATCCTGTTTGATCCATATGTATTAATTTTGGTAAGTATTTAGATAATCTATTAGATAAAATTTTTGCTATTATTTTATAGTCGGTATTCAACAAAGAAATCGGTCTATATGATACAACACACACAAAATGATGGCCTGCTGTGTTCTACCAGCATTTTGTGTGTGTTGTTGTTTGAATTTCCAGCATCTGCAGATTTCCTCGTGTTAGGTCTATATGATGTTGGCTTTAAAAGATCTCTATCTTTTTTTGGCAATACTATTAAAATAGCTGTCGAGAAAGATTCTGGAAGTTTATGCATTCTTTCCGCTTGGTATATTAACTCCATAAAAGGAGGAATTAGTAAATCTTTAAACTTTTTATAAAATTCGGGCGGAAAACCATCCTCTCCTGGGGATTTATTACTCTGAAGTGATCCTAAAGCTTCTTCGACCTAATTTAATGTAAAAGGCATATCTAATCCCTTCTGTTCTTCCGAATTCAATTTTGGAAGAGTTATTTGTGATAAAAACCTTTCTATCTCAACATTATCATTTTGTGATTCTGATTGATACAATTCAGAATAAAAATTCTTAAAAGTTTCATTAATTTCTAAAGCTTTATAGGTAATTTTATTTACACTTGTTCTAATTGCATTTATCGTTTTGGAAATCTGGTCTGTTTTTAACTGCCAAGCAAGAATCTTGTGTGATCTTTCACCTAGTTCGTAATATCTCTGTTTAGTTCTCATAATTGCTTTTTCTGTTCGGTATGTCTGAAGTGTATTATATTGTAACTTCTTGTTAACAAGTTGTCTTCGTTTTTCTTCTGTCATATATCTCTGAGATTCTTTTTCTAATTTTGTAATCTTTTTCCAATTGATCTATTTCTACCATATATTCCTTCTTAATTTTAGAAGTATAACTTATTATCTGGCCTCTCAAATATGCCTTCATTGCTTCCCATACTATAAACTTATCATCAACTGAATGTAAATTTGTATCTAAAAAAAAACTGAATCTGCTTTTTCATGAAATCACAAAAATCTTGATGTTTTAATAATATTGAATTAAATCTCCATCTGTAAATCGATTCCTCTTTATCCATCATTATCATTGTCAATGTCAAGGGGGAATGATCTGACAATATTCTTGCTTTATATTCCATATTTTTCACTCTGTCTTGAATATTCATTGATAATAGGAAAAAATCTATCCTTGAATAAGTTTTATGTCTATTTGAATAAAATGAGTAATCTCTTTCTTTTGGATTAATTCTTCTCCATATATCAATCAGATTTAAATCTTTCATCAATGATAAAGTTAATTTTGCTAGTTTTGATTTTGTAACAACCTTTGTTGATCTATCTAAAACTGGGTCTAGAAAAAATTAAAATCTCCACCTATTAATATTATGTCATGTGCGTCAGCCAAATTCAAAAAGGCCTCTTGTATAAATTTTACATCATTTTCATTTGGTACATAAATATTCATAAAGTCCATAGTTCTGAAAAAAGTTGACAATGTATAATTACATATCTCCCCGCATAATCAATTAATACATTTTGTATTTTAATTGGTAAAGTTTTATTAACCAAAATTGCAACTCTCCTCGCCTTTGAATTAAATGAAGCTGCAATAACATTTCTGACCCAATCTCTCTTTAATTTCTGATGTTCTATCTCTGTTAAGTGTGTTTCTTGTAAAAAAGCTATATCTGTTTTCATTTTCTTAATGTATGTTAAAATTCTTTTTCTTTTCACCGGTCCATTAAGCCCATTAATATTAAAACTTTAAAAATTCGGTAAATTAGTCATTATTTTTAACAGGGTTACTCCAGTCTATAGTAATACCTAACTTTTCAACTTTCGTAGTACCTTGGGGAATCTTTGTATCTAAAAAATTCTCCATGTTGCTATGTGTTTCTCCCCCCCCCCCCCCCGATTGTCCAGGCAAAGAAAGAAAGATTAAAGAAAAATAGATTATAAAGAAAAAAAAACAAAATACCTCCCCTACTAATGTTGTGAATAAAAAAAAACACATTACCCCCCTCCGTTGTACGGGTCATGGCAATCACCATGATTACACACGTGAATCCCATAGCAATCGATCCGAAGTTCCCCAGCTCCCCCGTAACATAAAAAAGTATATATAAGAAAAGAAAAAATAATATCACTACTCTCAATTAATATTTCTCAAATTTTTACCTTTCTCCCCCGTATCATATAATTAAGAATATATTTAAATATTCTTCTGTCCTTAAACATCCATCAACTCCATTCACTGTCCCTATCTTCATCTTTAATCCGTTTCACTTTTAAATCTTTGGCTGTGATTAGCGAATATTTGGGAGTTCTTGTGCAAATTCTTCCGCATCCCGATAATCAGTAAAAGATCTTCTTTTTCCATCATCCAAAAAAATTATCAGGGTTGCCGGGTGGCACAATATAAATTTATAACCCTTTTCCCATAAAACTTTTTTCGCTGGGTTAAATTCCTTCTTTCTCTTCAAAAGGTCATAACTTATATCAGGATAGAAAAGAACTGTTTTCGTTTCTATCATCAATGGCCCATTTCTCTTTCTGGCACGTTGGGCAGCCGCCTTCAGGATCTTTTCTTTATCTTGATATCTTAAGCATTTTATCAAGTTTGATCGTGGGTTTTGATCAACTTGAGGTCTTGATCTTAAGGCTCTGTGAGCCCTTTCAATTTCAATTAACTGGGTTCCTTCTTCCATTTCCAAAATTTCCGGAATCCATTTTTGAAAAAAATTTATTGGATCCTCTCCCTCTCAGCCTTCTTTAAGTCCAACAATCTGAATATTATTTTGTCTGCTAAAAATTTCAAGTACATCCACTTTTACCAACAACCATTTTCTTTCTGATGTCCAGGCAGAAATATTATCTTCCATTTTATTCACTCTATCAATGGTGTCTCCCGTTGTTTCTTCCAAGTTTTTAATTTTCTTGTCCATTTTGTCCTGTCTTTTCATCATTTTATCAAACATAATCTTCAAAATTTTAATATCTTTTTAAATTACTTTTAATGCTTTTAATTCATGCATTATTTGCACCAAAGATCTTTTTATGTCTCCAATATCACCTCCAACTTCTCCCTGTTGCTCTTCTTTATTTGTCTCTTCATCTTCGTCTGATTTATCCAGAGAATCTGATTCCACCTCATATTCACTTTTGCTTTCAGTTCCGCTCATAGCTGGGATTTGTAGTCTGGGTTGCTCGTGTTTGCGCATGCCCCTTCCTTCACGCATGCGCAATTCCTGTTGCTCTTTTTTTTTCGAGATGGTTGATGTTGCCGCAGTTTCCTGTTCTGTATCGCCGGAGGTAAAATGCACTTGAGCCCAAGGTTCTTTGATTGCGGCCGGCCTTGATTCTTTTCCAACTTGTGTTGTCTTCAAAGTAGTAGTTTTCTTCTGCTTCTGTTTAGGAGACATATCTTAAGACAATCCTGAGTAGTTTATAAGTAATTAAAAAAAAATATTTACTAACTTTTCTTCACTTAAACATTATTTTACTGTTTTTTTTAACGGGAGAGCTGGATTTCCACATCTCGATCCTACGTCATCACGTGACGTCCCCCCAAGTCATGCCCTCTTGTGCTAGACTCCCCCACCATGGGAAACAACTTTGCCACATCAACTCTGTCCATGCCTTTCAACATTCAAAATATTTCCATCAGGTCCCCCCTCATTCTTCTAAACTCCAAGGAGTACAGTCCATGAGCTGTCAAACATTCCTCATATGTTAACCCTCTCATTCCCGGAAACATTCTAGTGAATCTTCTCTGAACCCTCTCCAACGTCAGCACATCCTTTCTTAAATAAGGAGACCAAAACTGCACACAGTACTCCAAGTGAGGTCTTACCGGTGCCTTATAGAGTCTCAACATCACATCCCTGCTCCTATATTCTATTCCTCTAGAAATGAATGCCAACATTGCATTTGCCTTCTTCACCACTGACTCAACCTGGAGGTTAACCTTAAGCGTATCCTGCACGAGAACTCCCAAGTCCCATTGCATCTCAGAACTTTGAATTCTCTCCCCATTTAAATAATAGTCTGCCAGTTTATTTCTTCTACCAAAGTGCATGACTGTACACTTTCTGACATCGTAATTCATTTGCCACTTCTTTGCCCATTCCCCCAATCTATCCAAGTCTCTCTGCAGACACTCTGTTTCCTCAGCACTACCGGCCCCTCCACCTATCTTTGTATCATCAGCAAACTTAGCCACAAAGCCATCTACTTCAATATCCAAATCGTTGATATACAACATAAAAAGAAGCGGCCCCAACATGGACCCCTGTGGAACACCACTGGTAACCAGCAGCAAACTAGAATGGGAACCCTTTATTCCCACTCTCTGCTTCCTCCCAATCAGCCAACACTCTATCCACGTATGTAACTTTCCCGTAATTCCATGGGCTCTTATCTTGTTTAGCAGCCTCATGTGCGGCACCTTGTCAAAAGACTTCTGAAAATCCAAATACACAACATACACTGCATTTCCCCTGTGTAGCCTACTTGTAATTTCCTCAAAAAATTGCACAAGGTTTGTCAAGCAGGATTTTCCTTTAAGGAAACCATGCTGAGTTCTGCTTATTTTGTCATATGCCTATAGGTACTCTGTAACCTCATCCTTGACAATCGACTCCAACAACTTCCCAACCACTGATGTCAAGCTATCAGGTCTATAATTTCCTTTTTTGCTTCCTTGCCCCCTTCTTAAATAGCGGAGTGACATTTCCAATATTCCAGTCCTCTGGATCCATGCCAGAATCTATTGACTTTCGGAAGATCATTGTTAATGTCTCCGCAATCTCCACAGCTACTTCCTTCAGAACACAAGGGTGCATTCCACCTGGTCCAGGAGATTTATCTACCCTTAGACTATTCAGCTTCCTGAGTACTTTCTCTGTCGTAATTGTGACTGCGCACACTTCTCTTCCCTGACACCCTTGAGTGTCCGGTATATTGCTGATGTCTTCCTCAGTGAAGACTGATGCAAAATACTCGTTCAGTTCCTCCACCATCTCCTTATCTCCCATTACAATTTCTCCAGCATCATTTTCTATTAGTCCTATATCTACTCTCACCTCTCTTTTACTCTTTATATCCTCTTTGATATTATTTGCTAGCTTCCTTTCATAAGTTCATCTTTTCCCTCTTAATGACCTTCTTAGTTTCCTTTTGTAAGCTTTTAAAAACTTCCCAATCCTCTGTCTTCCCACTAATTTCTGCTTCCTTGTATGCCCTCTCCTTTGCTTTTACTTTGGCTTTGACTTCTCTTATCAGCCACGACTGCATCCTTTTTCCATTTGAAAATCTCTTCTTCTTTGGAATACACCTGTCTTGCACCTTCCTCACTTCTTCCGTAAACTCCAGCCACTGCTGCTCTGCCGTCCTTCCCACTAGTGTCCCTTTCCAGTCAACTTTGGCCAGTTCCTCTCTCATGCCACTGTAATTTCCTTTACTCCACTGAAATATCGACACATTGGATCTCAGCTTCTCTTTCTCAAATTTCACAGTGAACTCAATCATGTTATGATCACTGTCTCCTAAGGGTTCCTTCACCTCAACCTCACTAATCACCTCTGGTTCATTACACAATACCCAATCCAGTACAGCCGATCCCCTAGTGGGCTCAACAACAAGCTGTTCTAAAAAGCCATCTCGTAGACATTCTACAAATTCTCTCTCTGAGATCCAGTGCCGACCTGATTTTCCCAATCCACTCACATGCTAAAATCCCCCACAATTATCATAACACTGCCCTTCTGGCAAGCCTTTTCTATTCCTGTTGTAATTTGTAGTCCACATCACTGCAGCTGTTAGGAGGCCTAACAGGGTCCTGATAACTGCCATCTGGGTCCTTTTACCCCTGCGATTTCTTAGCTCAACCCATAAAGATTCTGCTCCTTCCGATCCTATGTCACCTCTTTCTAATGATTTAATATAATTTCTTACCAATAAAGCCACGCTACCCCCTCTGCCTACCTGCCTATACTTCCGATACATCATGTACCCTTGGACGTTCAGCTCTCAGAGACATGGGAGGACCTGGAAGAAACCCATGCAGTCATGGAGAGAACGTACAAGCTCCTTACAGGCAGTGGCAGGATTTGAACTCCAGTCACCGGTACAGTAAGACACTGTGCTAACCATTACACTACTGTGCTGCCTTACTGTATTTAGATTTATGGGCTCCAGAGATGCTAAAAGCAGCAATTTTACCATGAAAATAGCCCGAGAAATGAATCTAAACTATTGATGACATAGCAGAAAAAAGTATCACAAAGCTATAGCCAATTAAACAAAAGTGCTATTATTTGAAAAGAATAAAGTTCACGAGCAGGGTAAATTAATGACAGAATAATTGCCATCTACAATGATTTAAAATGTTCATAAGAGCTCAAATATGTGTACAACAGGATAGAATTGGCTTAACTAGCAGATGAGGGGATTAGTTAGTGTTCACTCCTGCTGATTAAACTTGAATTTGAACTTGATATCAACTAGTGATACTTCAGATCAGAGAAACTCCCACGAAACTTATGGGCTTCAATATTGAAGAGCTGTAAATAGTTCCGCATCCAATGTATAATTCTCCGTAACTTCCGCCACTTCCAACGGGATTCCACTTCCAAGCACATCTTTCCCTCCCCCCTCTTTCTGCTTTCCGCAGGGATCGCTCCCTACGCGACTCCCTTGTCCATTCATCACCCCCATCCCTTCCCACCAATCTCCCTCCTGGCACTTATCCTTGCAAGTGGAACAAGTGCTACACCTGCCCTTACACCTCCTCCCTCACCACCATTCAGGGCCCCAGACAGTCCTTCCAGGTGAGGCGACACTTCACCTGTGAGTCGGCTGGTGTGGTATACTGCGTCCGGTGCTCCCGGTGTGGCCTTTTATATATTGGTGAGACCCGACGCAGACTGGGAGACCGTTTCGCTGAACACCTACGCTCTGTCCGCCAGAGAAAGCAGGATCTCCCGGTGGCCACACATTTTAATTCCACATCCCATTCCCATTCTGATATGTCTATCCATGGCTTCCTCTACTGTCAAAATGAAGCCACACTCAGGTTGGAGGAACAACACCTTATATATCGGCTGGGTAGCCTTCAACCTGATGGCATGAACATTGACTTCTCTAACTTCCATTAATGCCCCTCCTCCCCTTCTTACCCCATCCCTGACATATTTAGTTATTTGTTTTTTTCTCTCTCTCTGCCCATCACTCTACCTGTTCTCCATCTCCCTCTGGTGCTCCCCTCCCCCTTCTCCCGAGGCCTCTCGTCCCATGATCCTTTCCCTTTTCCAGCTCTGTATCACTTTTGCCAATCACCTTTCTAGCTCTTAGCTTCATCCCACCCCCTCTGGTCTTCTCTTATCATTTCGCATTCCCCCCCCCCCCCACTTTCAAATCTCTTACTATCTTTCCTTTCAGTTAGTCCTGACGAAGGGTCTTGGCCCGAAACGTCGACAGCGCTTCTCCCTATAGATGCTGCCTGGCCTGCTGCGTTCCACCAGCATTTTGTGTGTGTTGTAAATATTTCATCTTGATGTTTTTTTGCCCTCAGTGAATAAAGGAACTCCTGCTGGAGGCTAATATAAATGTTAGAATGTTACTGGCAAAAATGCCTTGTTAATGAGAGAATGTCCAGATTACTTCAAGCTGATTGGAAGGTGACAATAATTCAAACAATCACATGTCATAATAGTGGCATGCAGAAGAGCATCTCCCTCAACTCACAATACGTCAAACCCTGAAGCGGACGGGCAAAAGCAGTAGAAACCACGAACAGACATCCAGTGGCCACTCTAATAGATACAGATGATAACTAATATATTGGACATATATTAGTAGTAAATAAAGGTATAGGAATTCTTTGTGTTGGAGGCAATATGAGAATACAATACAATTGGAACTGCAGAAACTGAAAACAAAAATCACCCTGATCATAGTACTACACCATTCCATTCATAATTCACTGTCAGAACTCATTTGGAAAATTAACCTTACAAAGGTACAGGACAAATGAAGGCTGTAACTGTTTCAGTGACAGAAGTTTCCTTTGGAATATTACCCACAAATTACAATAAATAAATAAATCCATTGATAAACAGCACTTGCCAAGTTGAATACAAAAGCAATGTCACTTTTGACCATAAAAGTGAATGAAAGGACAAAGACATAACTCAGAAATTAGCAGTAATTGCTTTGTAGAAATAATAATAAAAATGCAACTGTTTCCTGTAAAAAATAGAAATTACATCCTTGAAATTATGCTTTCAGAGTTCCGTGATTTATGTCAATAAATGACTCAATAAAAATTCATTTATTTAAGGGAATAAACAGCAGAACTTCAACTTGATTCTAGATGCTACATATTTGATGGTGTGTTTATGCATTATGTTATTTATATATTAATATACAGTGCGGAGTGGGCCCTTCTGGTCCTTTAAGTCATGCTGCCCGGCAATCCCCCAAGTTAATCCGAGCCTAATCGGGGGGCAATTACAGTGACCGGTTGACCTACCAGCTGGTGCATCTTTGGACAGTGGGAGGAAACTGGAGCACCTGGAGGAAACCCAAGTGGTTTTGTATAGCAAGGCTGCAGCCATTGTAGGAGATTCAACTTGAGTTTTACGTGGTTAACAAGTTTATTAAATAATTAAAGAACAGTCAATATTAGCAACTATACAATGCATGTTAAAGTAATTCTTAAGGTTTGCTGAAGTTTGTGGAAGCAAACAGAGTAAGTACTTCGCAACCTATGTACTAAATCCAGAGGACCATTAAATTCCTCCCTCTGCCTATAAGATTGTCTTCCTTTGAAGGGATCAAAATCTACTTGAAAATCATTTGCTGATTGCAATGTAAAGTAGGACAAGCAGCAATAACTTATCATTATATACTACCTTTATTGTTGAAAACCCCTTCACAAAAGAATTGCTAGGAATGGATGCCAAATCAGAGACTGAGTAGCTATAACAATGGATCAAAATCACAAGAGGTTCTACAAATGCTGCAAATCCAAAGCAACATACAAACAATGCTGGAGGAACTCAGCAGGTCAAGCAGCATCTATAGAGAGGAATAAACTGTCAAAATTTTGTGCTGAGACCCTACTGGAAAGGAAAGGGGAAGGTGGGGGAGGAGGCAGAAGGATAGCTAGAAGATGATAGGTGAAGCCAGTTGGATGGGAAAGGTAGAGGGGACTGGTGAAGCAGCAGACTGTATTCCTTTCACCTCATTTAAGCCCTCATAATTTTCTATACCTCTCTGCAAGGTCATACAATTTGGCCCACTGAGGTTTACATGGAATTTTCATCTGCTCATCTCATGAATTTCTGTATTTGCATTGGCCAGTCTCGATGGCTTCCTCACTGGATGGGTAATTTTGCAAATCCTTTTCACCTGTTGATGGTTTTGTGGCACCAAACTGACAATTTAATTGTTTATGAGTAGCTACATTGCCTATGAAATGAATTGTTTATGAATACAACAAATACAACAGGGTTTAGACAGTAATTTCTTCCAAAGGAGGAGATTGGAATCTTATGTGGTGAAGAAAGCTTTTCGTATCTCTTTATAAATCAGAGCATTGAGTATAGGAGTTGGGATGTAATGTTAAAATTGTACAAGGCATTGGTGAGGCCAAATTTGGAGTATTGTTTACAGTTCTGGTCACCCAATTATAGGAAAGATGTCAACAAAATAGAGAGAGTACAGAGGAGATTTACTAGACCTGGGTTTCAGCACCTAAGTTACAGAGAAAGGTTGAGCAAGTTAGGTCTTTATTCTTTGGAGCATAGAAGGTTGAGGGGGGACTTGATAGAGGTATTTAAAATTATGAGGGAGATAGATAGAGTTGACGTGGATAGGCTTTTTCCATTGATAGTAGGGGAAATTCAAACAAGAGGACATGAGTTGAGAGTTAGGGGGCAAAAGTTTAGGGGTAACACGAGGGGGATCTTCTTTACTCAGAGAGTGGTAGCTGTGTGGAACCAGCTTCCAGTAGAAGTGGTAGAGGTAGGTTCGATATTATCATTTAAAGTAAAATTGGATAGGTATATGGACAGGAGAGGAATGGAGGGTTATGGGCTGAGTGCAGGTCGGTGGGACTAGGAGAGTAAGCATTCGTCATGGACTAGAAGGGCCGAGATGGCCTGTTTCCATGCTGTACTTGTTATATGGTTATATGGTTATTGTAACAGGATTACACTATCATACAGTTAATAGCTGAGGCATGGAATTCAGTCTGTGTGAAGTACTTTGCAGTGAACAATGAAGAGCTGTTTAGTTTATTTATAAGCTAATATGAATTGAACTCGAGAGAAAAGCTAAAACCGATGAGAATAAAAGAGATGCAGATGAAGTCAAACAGAAACAGAGAGCGGTCCCTGTAAAGACTGAACAGTGCAAGGGGAATGTAAATTTGTTTCTCAAACTTTATGCTGAGAGACTTGACTGTTCAGAGATTAATCTGAGGTTGAATTGCTTAGCAATTGTATTCTCTATTCCTGTGAGATTCTCATAGTAGAACTTCAGAGAAGTAGTGTTGAACAAAATGTTTATTAGTACTTACTATTGTACCTCACAGTCTCATAGACCACACAGTTGAAATCTCCTTAAAACAGCAAATATTTGAAAAAAAATATTTAATACAATGCAGCAAAACATACTAACACTTGAAATAATTAGTTTTTCACAACATGTCAGCCATAAAACTTATAATACAATTCTCTGGGTTTTGCTCTTTTAGCAAAATGTTCATGACTAATTAGTGAGGCCTATTTTGAAGAATTATGTGCACTTTTGGTCACCTACCTACAGGAAGTATGTAAATAATTTAAAGAATACCAATAAAATTCACAAGGATGTTGCCAGGTCTGGAAGATTGGAATTATAAGGAAAGATTGAATAGTTTAAGACATTATTCTATGGAATGTAGAAGATTGAGAGGAGATTTGATAGGTATACAAAATTATGAGAGATATAGACAGGGTAAGTGCAAGTAAGCTTTTTCTACTGAGGTTGGATGGGACTACATTCAGGTCATGAGTTAAGGGTAAAAGGTAAAAAGCATAAGGGGAACATGAGGGGAAACTTCTTCACTCAGAGGGTCGTGAGAGTGTGGAACATGTTGCCAGCACAAGTGGTGCATGCAATCTCAATTCCATCATTTCAGAGAAGTTCGGATAGGTACATGAATGGTAGAGATACTGAGAGCTACCCTTTCATTGAGGAGTTGATTGGAGTAGGCAGTTTAAATGGTTCAGCATGGACTAGATGCGCCAAAGGGCCTGTTTCTGTGCTGCATTTTTCTATGACACTATGACACTTTTTTCCCCATTTTTCCAATTTGTTTAAGTCCTGCTGGAAAGGCATTGCTTTCTCAGCACTACCTACCCCTCCACCTGCAAACATTGACACAAAACCATCAATTACATTATCCAAATCATTGACAGTGTGAAAAGTCACGATCCTAATACTGACCTGAGGAACACCGCTAGTCACTGACAACCAACCATAAAAGCTCCTTTTATTCCCACTCACTGCCTCCTGCCTGTCAGCCATTCCGCTATCCATGCCAGTATCTTTCCTGTAATGCAATAGGATTTTATCTTGTTAAGCAGCCTCATGTGTGGCATCTTATCAAATACCTTCTGAAAATCCAAGTAAATGACATCCACTGCCTCTCCTTTGTCCATTCTGCTTGTTACTTCCTTGAAGAACTCCAAAAGATTTGTCAAGCGAGATTTCCCTTTACAAAAACCTTGCTGACTTTGACTATTTTATCATTAGTCTCCAAGCATCTCAAAACCTCATCCTTAATAATAGATTTCAACACTTTTTAAATCACTGAGGTTAGGCTAACTGGCCTATAATTTCCTTCCTTTTGCCTTCCTCCCTTTTTAAAGAGTGGAGTGACATTTGCAATCTTCTAATCCTATGAGACCATGCCAGAATCAACTGATCCTTGAAAGATCATGACCAATGAATTTATTATCTCTACAGCAACCTCTCTCAGAACTCTGGGATGTAGTCCATCTGGTCCAGGTGACTTATCCACCTCAAGACTTTTGAGTTTGCCTAGCACTTTTTGCTTTGTAATAGCAATAGCACTCATTCCTGTCCCCTGACACTCACAGATCTCTGACGCACTGCTAGTGTCTTCCACACTGAATACTGATGCAAAATGCCAATTAAGTACTAATGCCTCTCCTTTACTGTTTACTTATCTGAAAATTTCATCCTTAATAATAGACTCTAACATCCTTCCAACCAGCATAACTGGCAGTTAAATATTCTGCCTTTTGCCTCCCCTCCTTTCTTAAAGGGTGGAGTGACATTTGCAAATTTCCAGTCTTCTGGAACCATTCCAGAATTTCATGATTCTTCATAGGTCACTACTAATGCTATCACAAACTTTTTAGCCATCTCTCCCAGAACCCTAGGGTGCAGTCCATCTGGTCCAGGTGACTTATCTACTTCAGACCTTTCAGCTTTCCAAGCACATTCTCCTTAGCAATAGCAACTACACTCACTTCTGCCCTTGGACACTCTCAAACTTTTTGGCATGTTGCAGGTGTTATCTACAGTGAAGACCAACAGAAAATACTTATTCGGTTTGTCCATCACTTTTTTTGTTCCCCATTACTACTTCTCCAATGTCATTTTTCAGCTCTCCGATTTCCATCCATACCTGTATTTTACTGTTTATTTATCGGAAAAAATATATAAAGTATCTTTTTTTATTATTGGCTGGCTTGCCTTCATATTTCATATTTTCTATCCTTAACAGAAAAATGTATAGCCTCCTGTTGTTTTTTAAAAGTTTCCCAGTCCTCCAGCTTCCCACTAATTTTTGCTTTATTATATGCTCACTCTTTCCCTTTTATGGTCTCTTTGACTTCCTTTGTCAGCATCATTGCCTCTTTCTCCCTTTAGAATCCTCCTCCTCCTTTAAGATTAACTGATCCTATGTCTTCCAAATTATTCTCAGAAACTCCAGCCATTGCTGTTCTACCAACATTGCTGCTAGTGTCCTTTCCAATCAACTCTGGCCAGCTTCTCTCTCATGCCTCCATAGTTATCTTTATTCAACTGTAATACTGATACATCTGATTCTAGCTTCTCCCTCTCAAACTGCTGGGTCAATATCATACTATGGTCATTGTCTCCTAAGGGTTCCTTTTACCTTAAGCTCCCTAATCAAATCTGGTTCATTAAACAACACCTAATCCAGAATTGCCTTTTCCTTAGTGACCTCAACCACAAGCTGCTCTAAAAAGATATGTTCAAGGAGGACTACAAAGTCAGCAAAGACCTGATTTCCTCCAATCTACCTGCATACTGAAATCCCCCAGGACCAACTGCCCTTTTTGCATGCCTTTTCTATTTTCTGTTGTACTTTGTATATCATATCCTGGCTACTGTTCGGAGACATGTATATAACTCCCAGCAACATTTTTTTACCCTTGTAATACCTTCTATGCAGAAGGATTTTACATCTTCTTATCCTGTCACTTCTTTCTAAGGATTTGATTTCTTTTTTTTCACCAGCAAAGCCATCTCACCTCCTCTGCTCACCTGTCTGACCTTTCAATATGATGTGTATCCTTGGATGTTAAGTACCCAGCTGTGATTTTCTTTCAATCACCACTCTATGTTGCCCACAAAATCATCCCTTCTGATTTCAAATTGTACTACAAAGTCACCTACGTTATATTGTAATTAACACCTTCAGTCCTGTATTCACCACCCTTCTTTTCAATTTTGTCTCAAAACACTACCTGATCCTCTGCCCATCTTGGTGTCATCTACAAAGCATAATGCCATTAGTTACTCCATCCAAATCATTAAAATATAAAGTGAAAAGTTGTACTAATCTCTCTGTAATGCCACTGATCATTGACAGCAATCCTGAAAAGGACAACTTTATACCACACTGCCATCTGCCATCAGCCAATCTTCCCTCCATACCTGTACCTTCCTCTGACACGATGGGATCTTATCATGTTTAGCAGCCTCTTAATATGGTACCTTGTCAAAGGCCTTCTCAAAATCCAAGTAAATAACATCTACAATGACTCTCAAAACTGCTTGCTACCTCCTCAGAGAATTAACCGATATGTTGAGCACGATCTTTCCTTACTGAATCTGCGTTGACTTATCCTATTTTATCATATATAGTGGATTCTGGCTAATTGGACCACCAGTTAATCAGGGCAGTCACTTATTTAGTATAACTCTTAAAGAACAAAAACTAATTGAGAAAATAGCTGCGATTCCAGTTGTTCATTTGGGACTTGAACAATTTGAGTATGAGACTATTGCCAATCAGTTTTAAAATGACATCAGTTGCATGTAACCATATAACAACTACAGCACGGAAACAGGACATCTCGGCCCTTCTAGTCCGTGCCAAACACTTACTCTCACCTAGTCCCACCGACCTGCACTCAGCCCATAATGCTCCATTCCTTTCCTGTCCATATACCTATCCAATTTTACTTTAAATGACAATACCGAACCTGCCTCTACCACTTCTACTGGAAGCTTGTTCCACACAGCTACCACTCTTTGAGTAAAGAAGTTCCCCCTCATGTTACCCCTAAACTTTTGCCCCCTAACTCTCAACTCATGTCCTCTTGTTTGAATCTCCCCTACTCTCAATGGAAAAAGCCTATCCACGTCAACTCTACCTATCCCCCTCATAATTTTAAATACCTCTATCAAGTCCCCCCTCAACCTTCTATGCTCCAAAGAATAAAGGCCTAACTTGTTCAACCTTTCCAAATTTGTTTTTCCAAATTTTATATAAAACTAATAACAGGAGTTCCGTCACTGATGACTATAGCACACTAGTCACCAGCCTTCATTCTGAGAAAGCAGCTTCAACTGCCACCTTCTACTTCCTATCTCTGAACCAATTTTGAATTCACTGAACTAGCTCTCCTTGGATTCCATGGGACCCAAGCTTCCAAGCCCACCTATCCTGCTGAGATTTGTCCTTGAGCCTTGATTCAAGAATCAAAATCTACTGCCATACCCTCATCTACCTCTTCAAAAAATATTCCACAAAAATTCATCAAGCACGACTTTCTACACACAAATCCTTGATGACACCACCTAATCAGACTGTCTATCCAAATACTGGTAGATCCTGTCCCTTAGAATTTCTTCCATTGACTTCCCCACTATTTTTATCAAGCTGATTGGCCTTTCATGGCTCATCCATGCTACTCTTCTTGAACAACATTAGCCTCCTTTCAGACTTCTGGAAATTGGCTAACAATGAAACAGATATCCCTGGAAGGGCCTCTCAACTTCTTCTCTAGCCTCCCACAAAGTCAAGGATGCACTCAGTCAAGCTTCAGGCATCTACTACTCTAATCCATCTGTCCAGGTGATTTATCCACCTACAGGTTTTCAGTTCCCCAGCATCATTTTCCCCTTAGTAATGGGGACTCAACCCCTGGACTCTCTTGAATTTCTGGGATGCTACTGGTGTCTTCCACTGTGAAGGTTGATGCAAAGTACTTATTTAGCTCCTTCACAATTTCCCTTGTTGCCCACTGATACTTCTCCATCATAAGTTTCAAGCGGTCCAATGTCCACTCTTGTCTCTTACTCTTCATATAACTAAAGAAAAAAAATTATTTTATGCAATTTGCTTTTATGTATGATCTTCTGTAAAAGAGTAGAAGATGAAACATGAAGGTAAACTACCTAGTAACATGTCTACCTTTATGTTTCATCTTCTCCTCCCTTACAGCTTTTTATAGTTGCTCACTTTTGACTTATAAAGGCTGCCCAACCATCTTTGCTTTATTATAAGCCTTCTCTTTCATTTTTATGCTATTCCTGACTTTGTTTGCCAGCAATGGTCACCTCATTCTTTAGTGTCTGAAATGGTACAAAATTCTGCTGTCTTCTCCAAATTACCCCCAGAAATTCTGACATTGCTGTTCCACTCTCTTCCTTGCCAGCATTCCCTTCCAATAAACTCTGGCCTGTTCATCGCTTATACCTCTGCAGTTTCCTTTATCAACTGTTATTACCATTGCATCAGATTTCAGGTTCTCTCTCAAACTGTAGAGTGAATTCTATCATATTATGGCCACAGCCTCCCTAAGGGTTCCTTCACCTCAAGCTTCCCGATCAAATCTGCCTCATTACACAACAGAAAAGTCAAATCCAGAATTGTGTGTTCCTGGTGGGCTCTACCATGAGCTGCTCCAAGAAACCATTTTGTAGAAGACCCACATATCCTTTTCTTGTAGTCCAATCCCAATCCCATTTTTATCCTAGTCTACCAACATTGTGTTCCCCTATGATCACTGTAACACTGCCTTTCTCACACGTCTTTTCTATTTCCTGTTGTATTTTGTACACCACATCTACTATTTGGAGGCCTGTACACAACGGCAGATTCTTTTTACCTTTATGATTCCTCAACTCCTTTTTCTTGTTCTTCTGACTTTTAATGGTGGTTGACAGTGCAAATTACAGGTGCATAACCACCACCAACTGGAGTGGAATGTGGTGTAGAATTGGGAAATAAAACCCCTACTAGTTCTTTATCAAATGAAAACTAAATTATCCCAAAAAGCTCCATAGACAGTAAATTATGAAAGACAATATTGTGAATTAAATTAGTCACTTCTATAACTTAGTATTTGCTTTCTTACAACTTTATATGCCTCACATTGTAAAAGAATGTGTTCAACTGTTTTATAATGGTGACAAAACCTACACACACCAGTGATTTTTCCAACAATAATGAATAATTAAGCATAGTATGCCCAATTCTAAACTGAGTTAATACAATTCCTTCCCTTCTTGTTTTATCCCCTTTACCCATCAATCCAAGTTTTATGTATTCTGTAAACACATCCCCCCTTATACCCATTATCCCACATCTCATCATAATCTGCTAATTCTTAGCCTCACCAAACACTTAACTTCTGATTTGCTAAGTGGAAGGTCCACCTCCACAGATAAACTTACAACAGCTTTTTTGGCCAGTTAATCAAACTGCTCATTCCCCTCAACACCTCTATGTGCAGGAACCCATAAAAAGAGTACATGTAAAATAATACTTAGAATTAAAGTTTGAAAATTTTCCAACAGTAAATCTGACCTACTTCTAGAATGACCTGTTTTAAGACTAGTCAAAACTGAAAAAAAATCTGAACAAATTACAACTTTGCAAAGACAAATTTCCTCTACCCACCATAAGCCCAAAATGGTGGCAACCAATTCTGCTGTATGTACTGATAAATGGTTAGTAAGACATTCTTTACTGTTACCTGTAATTCAGACAAAAAACAGCCTCACTAATATTCCCAGTTAAATTATCTTTTGATCTATCAGTAAAAATACTTAACATATCACAATAATTTTCTTTAACATACTGATGAACCAACAGACGCTCAGGCATATCAAGATCTTTGGACTTCATTAAATCATGCAAACTAAAATTGACTAAAATGATTCCTCAACTCTACACACAAAGATTCTACATCTTCTGATCCTATCTCACACTTTGCTATCAATTTAATTCTATTCCTCTCCACGAGTCATAAGACCATAAGACATAGGAGCAGAATCAGGCCATTCAGTTCATCAAGTTTGTTCCGCCATTCCATCATGGATGATCCTGAATCCCACTCAAACCCATACATTTGCCTTCTCACCATATCCTTTGATCCCCTGACTGATCAGGAAACTATTAACTTCCACCTTAAATACACCCCGGACTTGGCCTCCACCAGTTTGTGGCAGAGCATTCCACAGATTCACTACTCTCTTGCTAAAAAAAATACTTCCTTAACTCTGTGTAAAAGGTTGCCCTTTCAGTTTTGAGGCTGTGCCCTCTAGTTCTGGATACCCCCACCATAGGAAACATTCTCTCCATATCCACACACATACAGGGAGTTAGGAAGGAAAATTGAAAAGCAGGACCTCTAATGTGGTAATCTCAGGATTACTGCCTGTACCATGCGACAGTGAGTATATGAATAGAGTGAGGTGGAGGATAAATGTGTTGCTGAGGCATTGGAGCAGGGGCAGGGATTCAGAGATCTGGATTACTAGGACTTCTTTTGGGACAGACGTGACCTGTACAAAAAGGACGGGTTGCACTTGAATCCTGGCAGGGGGGTTTACTAAGGCTATTCAGGAGAGTTTAAACTAGAATTGCTGGGGGGTGGGAACCGAACTGAAGAGATGGACGGAGGGGCAGTTGGCACACAGTGTAGACAGTGCGAGAGGGAGGATAGGCAGGTGATAGAGAAGGGATGTGCTCAGACCGATAGTTTTGAGATGTGTCTATTTTAATGCAAGAAGCATGAACAAAGTGGATGAACTTAGAGCATGGATCAGTACTTGGAGCTATGATGTTATAGCCATTACAGAGAGTTGGATGGCTCAGGGGCAGGAATGGTCAGAGTGCCAGGCTTTAGATGTTTCAGAAAGGACAGGGAGGGTGGCAAAAGAGGTAGGGGTGTGGCACGACTGATCAGAGATATTGTCACGTCTGCAGAGAATGAGGAAGTCGTAGAGAGATGGCCTACTAAGACTCTTTGGGTGGAAGTTAGAAACAGAAAGGGGTCAATAGCTCTACTGGGTTTTTTCATAGACCACCCAATAGTAACAGGGACATTGAGCAGCAGATAGGGAGACAGATTCTGGAAAGTATAATAATAACAGTGTAGTCGTGGTGGGAGATTTTAATTTCTCAAACATTGATTGGCATCTCCCTACAGCAAGAGGTTTAGATGGGATGGAGTTTATTAGGTGTGTTCAGGAAGGTTTCCTGACACAATATGTGGATAAGCCTACAAGAGGAAAGGCTGTACTTGATCTGGTATTGGGAAATGAACCTGGTCAGATCTCAGGTCTCTCAGTGGGAGAGCATTTTGGAGATAGTGATCACAATTCTATCTCCTTTACCATAGCATTGGAGAGGGATCGGACAGACAAGTTCGGAAAGCATTTAATTGGAGTAAGAGGAAATATGAAGCTATCAAGCAGGAACTTGGAAGCATAAATTGGGAACAGATGTTCTCAAGGAAATGTACAGCAGAAATGTGGCAAATGCTCAGGGGATATTTGCATGGAGTTCTACATAGGTATGTTCCAATGAGACAAGGAAAGGATGGTAGGGTACAGGAACCGTGGTGTACAAAGGCTGTTGTAAATCTAGTCAAGAAGAAAAGAAAAGCTTACGAAAGGTTCTAGAAGATTTAAGGCTAGCAGGAAAGAGCTTAAGAATGAAATTAGGAGAGCCAGAAGGGGCCATGAGAAGGCCTTGGCAAGCAGGATTAAAGAAAACCCCAAGACATAAGAGCAAGAGGATAAGATGTGAGAGAATAGGACCAATCAAGTGTAACAGTGGAAAAGTGTGTATGGAACCAGAGGAAATAGCAGAGGGTACTTAATGAATATTTTACTTCAGTATTCACTACGGAAAAGTATCTTTGCAATTGTAGGAATGACTTACAGCAGACTGAAAAGCTTCAGCATTATAAACATTAAGAAAGAGGATGTGCTGGAGCACATCAATTTGGATACGTCTCCGGGTCTGGATGAGATATACTCCAGGCTACTGTGGGAGGCAAGGAAAGAAATTGCTGAGCCTCTGGCAATGATCTTTGCAACATCAATGGGGACGGGAGAGGTTCCGGAGGATTGGGAGGTTACAGATGTGGTTTCCTTATTTAAGAAAGGGAGTAGAGATAGCCCAGGAAATTATAGACCAGCAAATCTTACTTCAGTTGCTGGTAAGTTGATGGAAAAGATCCAGAGAGGCAGGATTTATGATCATTTGGAGAGGCATAATATGATTAGGAATGGTCAACATGGCTTTGTCAAAGGCAGGTCGTTCTTTACGGGCCTGATTGAATTTTTTAAGGATGTAACTAAACACATTGATGAAGGTAGAGCAGTAGATGTAGTGTATATGGATTTCAGCAAGGCATTTGATAAGGTACCCCATGCAAGGCTTATTGAGAAAGTAAAAAGGCATGGGATCCAAGGGGACATTGCTTTGTGGATCCAGAATTGGCTTGCTCGCAGAAGGCAAAGAGTGGTTGTAGATGGGTCATATTCTGCATGGAGGCCGGTGAACAGTGGTGTGCCTCAGGGATCTGTTCTGGGACCCTCTTCTCTTTGTGATTTTTATAAATGACCTGGATGAGGAAGTGGAGGGATGGGTTGATTTGCTGATGACACAAAGGTTGGGGGTGTTGTGATTAGGGTGGAGGGCTGTCACAGAGGGAAATCGATAGGAAGCAAAACTGGGCTAAGAAGTAGCAGATGGACGTCAACCCAAATAAGTGTGAAGTGGTTCATTTTGGTAGGTCAAATATGATGGCAGAATATAGCATTAATGGTAAGACTCTTGGCACTGTGGAGGATCAGAGGGATCTTGGGGCCCAAGTCCTTTGGACTCTCAAAGCTGTTGTGCAGGTTGACTCTGTGGTTAAGAAGGCATACGGTGCATTGGCCTTCATCAACTGTGGGATTGAGTTTAAGAACCAAGAGGGAATGTTACAGCTATATAGGACCCCTGGTCAGTCCCCACTTAGAGTACTGTGCTCAGTACTGGTCACCTCACTACAGGAAGGATGTGTAAACTATAGAAAGAGTGTAGAGGAGACTTACAAGGATTTTGCCTGGATTGGGGAGCATACCTTATGAGAATAGGTTGAGTGAACTCGACCTTTCTCCTTGAAGCAGCAGAGGATGAGAGGTGGCCTGATAGAGGTGTATAAGATGGTGAAAGACATCAATTGTGTGGATAGACATAGCCTTGTTCCCAGGGCTGAAATGCCTAACATGAGAGAGCAGAATTTTAAGGTGTTTGGAAGTAGGTACAGAGCAGATGTCAGGGCAAGTTTTTTTATGCAGAGAGTGTTGAGTGCATGGAATGGGCTGCCAGTAATGGTGGTGGAGGCGGATGCAATAGGGTCTATTAAGAGACTCCTGGATAGGTACACGGAGCTTAGAAAAATAGAGGGCTATGGGTAACCCTAGGTAATTTCTAAAGTAAATACGTGTTCAACACATGTGGGCAAAAGGGCCCATATTGTGCTGTAGGTTTTCTATGTTTCATCCCATCTATCCTTTCAACATCTGGTAGGTTTCAAAAGGTTTCCAAATGGTTGTCATAACCTGGGGATAAGTTCCCACTACCTATAAAGTTCTCCCAATGGCGTGCGTCTGAAATTAGCCTCTGATAATCAAATCCAACTTCACTGGCAGAACTGTTTACAGTGACAGGAAAAGGAACAAAGGCAGTTCATTGGCGCCTTAAAACCAGTTTCTTTAGGCAGGTGGGGCTCGTTAGCCTGGGAAGGCAGCACACCAAGAAGGAAAATTCTGATTTAAAATCTCCGCTACCCACTCATGGGAAAGACTTCGAGAGTAAACCCAAGGAAGAAATCTGGAGCCTGAACCTGTAAGGCAGTCTGATGTTGATTCTACATCATTCTGGCAGCTCCTGCGGTTCAGCCATCGTCAAACCGGTATGCCAGGTATCTCTTTTGACATCAGCGTCTGGACCGAGAGGGATATCATGAAGTTTGTGCAACTCATGGTCTTCATACTTCTCCTGCCCAGGATTTGGTGATGCCAATCTCCGCAACCAACTTAAGTCCTGGGGTGATGAGTGAGTGGCGATGGTAGCAGGTATAAGATAGTGCTGGGAGCCACTAGTCACGGACCTGCACCCAGGCAGCCAAGGCAGAATGGTCACTCTCTTCTCACGAGGCAAGGGCAGTGTTCGGTAGCCACCTTGGTGATGGAGCAACCCTCTTCAAGGACCACACTGCTCCCCTGTCAAGAGGAAGGGTCTGGAAAAGATGACTTAAAGAAAGCTTGCCTCACCCTATCCGTCAGCATACTGCAACTGACTAGACATCTATTTTTTGCTGAACTACCTCAAAAACCATAAAAGAAAGAACTACCAGAAAGCTGAGCAAACTCTGTACTGGAGCCTGGAACCTCAGGACACTCATGGACAACAAGACCAGTAACAGACCAGAGAGGCGAATTGCACTTGTAGGACATGTGCTTCAGAAGTACAGCGTCAACACTGCAGTGCTCAGTGAGACATGCCTGGCTGAGACTGGTGAAATCACAGAGTAGGGGCTGACTTGATGTTTTTTTCTGGAGTGGCAAGGGGAAGGATGAGGCTAGAGAAACTGGAGCTGGCTTTGCCATCCGGCCCTAAATCGTCAGGAACCTTGAGTCCCTCCCCAGAGGCCTCATGGTAATGAAGCTGCCTCTGAAAGCCAAGACTCATCTGATTCTGATCAGTGCCTATGCACCCACCATGATCTATACCTCTGAGCAGAAGGAACTGTTCTACCAGGAACTCTGCCAACTACTACGCTCTATCCCAAAGATGACAAGATCCTGCTACTTGCCGACTTTAATGCCTGAGTAGGCAGTGACCAAAGTCATTGGCAAGCATGGCCTTGGAAAGGAGAATTCAAATGGGCAGCTACTACTCACCTTCTGCGCAGAAAAATGGGCTGACGATCACAAACACCCTCTTTCAACTTCAGACATCCACAAAGCAACCTGGATGCACCCGCACTCCAAGAACTGGCACCTGATTGATTACATGAGCATAAAACACCAGTACATCAGGGATGTGATCATCACCAGAGCAATGAGGAGTGCAGACTGTTGAGAAGCATGGCGTCATTTCAGATCGCCAGGGCATAGGATGACACCAAGCAGAAGCTGAAATTCAATGGCTCGCTGACCCCATCATCAACAAAGACCTGATCAGCAAACTGGAGGAACAACTTGAGCAACTGCCTGAGGACCCAGAAACAGCATGGGCTGTCTTCAGTGCTGCAAGTGCCATTCTCTGGCATCCCATGAGGAAGAATCAGGATTGGCTCAATGAGAACAACTCATTGGCTTAGTGACAAGCAGTCAACCTTCAAACATGACTGCGGTGGGAGGCCAAAGATAGATAGATAGATAGATACTTTATTCATCCCCATGGGGAAATTCAACATTTTTTCCAATGTCCCATACACTTGTTGCAGCAAAACTAATTACATACAATACTTAACTCAGTAAAAATATGATATGCATCTAAATCACTCTCTCAAAAAGCATTAATAATAGCTTTTAAAAGGTTCTTAAGTAGTTTACTTAAATACATTAAATACAATCAACCCCGGCACTTTAACATATCTTACTCCTGGCGGTTGAATTGTAAAGCCTAATGGCATTGGGGAGTATTGACCTCTTCATCCTGTCTGAGGAGCATTGCATCGATAGCAACCTGTCGCTGAAACTGCTTCTCTGTCTCTGGATGGTGCTATGTAGAGGATGTTCAGGGTTTTCCATAATTGACCGTAGCCTACTCAGCGCCCTTCGCTCAGCTACCGATGTTATACTCTCCAGTACTTTGCCCACGACAGAGCCCGCCTTCCTTACCAGCTTATTAAGACGTGAGGTGTCCCTCTTCTTAATGCTGCCTCCCCAACACGCCACCACAAAGAAGAGGGCGCTCTCCACAACTGACCTATAGAACATCTTCAGCATCTCACTACAGACTTTGAATGACGCCAACCTTCTAAGGAAGTACAGTCGACTCTGTGCCTTCCTGCACAAGGCATCTGTGTTGGCAGTCCAGTCTAGCTTCTCGTCTAACTGTACTCCCAGATACTTGTAGGTCTTAACCTGCTCCACACATTCTCCATTAATGATCACTGGCTCCATATGAGGCCTAGATCTCCTAAAGTCCACCACCATCTCCTTGGTCTTGGTCAAAGCGCACAGCTTCAGCAATACGCTGACCAGAACAACACAAAGAAGTTTTTTTTGATGGTCTAAAGGCAGTGACAGGCTCCAAGGGTAGTCATAGCCGAAGGGTGGTACTGGGGACGAGCTCCCACTGCTAAAGAAATGCTCTTCAAGGCATGCGTCTCAAACAGCCTCTGACAACCAAGCCTTCACTTGTGGCATAGTTCTTATGCCCAGCGGAGCTGTTCTCACTGACAGGAGAAGGGGCAAAGGCGAACCACTGGAACCTTAAAACCAGTTGCTCCAGGCATATGGGGCTCGTTAACCACGAATGGTAGCTTATCTAGAAGAGAGAAGACTCCGATTTCAAACCTCCGCTGCCTTGCGGCTCTACCTGCTCACAGGAAAGGCTTTGGGAGTAAACCCCGAGGCAAAATCCAAAGGCGGCGGACAGCTGTACCCAGCACCGGCACGGCAACTCCTGTGGTGATGCTGCTGGCTCCAAACTGTATTAACTTTCGTCATTCCTTTGGACCTGTCATCAGCATGGTGGGGGGGGAGGGGTCCCACTGCATGGGCAACACACAAATCTCCATATCAACTCTGCCCTGGCTTGCGCCCTGGAGAAGCCACTCCCAGTGACCACCAGAGGCGTAGTACCCATGGTCGACCACGACTGATGGAGGCCACACAAAGGCAGTGTATGGACCTTTCTCCAACATCATGGCATCAGTCCACTCCTTGGATGGAGTGCTCCTCACTGACAAAGGCAACATTTTCCAATGCTTGTCAGACTACTTCAACCAGCTGCTGAACAGGCCATCCAAGATAGGCAACCAGGCCATAGAAGACATGCCCCAACACCTAGTCTTGGAAGTTCTTGATGATTCCCTCCCCCTCCCACATTGGTAGAAGCTGGGAAGGCAGTCAGCCAGCTGCAGCTAAGTCCCACCAGAAGTCTTCAAGGAGGGTGGCAAAACCCTTCTTCAAAAGCTGACAGAGTTCATGCAGCAGTTCTGGGAGAAGCCTGTATACCACAGGACTTCAGGGGATGCAAACATTATCCACCTGTACAAGAACAAGGGGAACAGGGCATCCTGTGACAACCAGAGGCATATCTCTCCTGAGCAGAGGAAGATCATAGCCTGTATCATACTGAACAGGATTACCTTTCACCTCCTTGATGACATTGTCTCAAGAGCCATTGTGGTTACAGATCTAACAGAGGGACTGTGGCATGATCTTTGCTGTCAGACAATTCCAGCAGAAGTGCCAGGAACAGAACCAGAATCTCTACATCCTCTTTCTGGACCTGACAAAGGCATTTGATACTGTCAGTCGCACAGGCCTTTGACGCATTCTTACCAGGTTAGGCTCCCCCCTCCTCCCCCCCCCCCCCCCCCCCCAAGGCTGGTCATTCCACAACAGCATGATGGCTAGGTGATCGAAAATCGCTGCACCTCTGACACCTTACTTGTAACTAACATTGTCAAGTAGGGTGTGAAAGCATCCTTGAAGGCATGTAATATTCCTAAGTCTGGTTGGGAGGACTTAGCCAAAGACCATAACACCTGGCAGTCTACAAAGGTATCAGCACATTCAAAGAAAGGCAGCCGAAGGACTTCGATCAAAAGTGCCAGGACCACAAGGAGAGATGACCTGACCTTTCAATGGCTGTAAGTGCCCAACCTGCATGCACATCTGTGCTTCCCAGTTTGGGCTTCACTCTCATCAGAAGTGTCACTGAATTCATCGTCATTCCCAGTGGACTTCCAAGATAAAGAGAAACATTTCAATGAGATTCCCACACATTGTTCAAAATTTCAGTGATTACAGGCCCAAAGCTGCCAAATGCTCCTCATACATTAACCCTTTCATTCCTGAAATCATCCTCGTGAACCTCCTCTAGACTCCCTCCAATGACACATATTCTTTCTGAGATACAGGGCCCAAAACTGTTGACAATACTCCAAGTGCGGCCTGACTAGTGTCTTATAAAGCCTCAACATTGTCTCCTTGCTTTTATATTCTATTCCCATTGAAATAAATGCCAACATTGCATTTGCCTTCTTTACCACAGACTCACCCTGTAAACTGACCATCTGGAAGTCTTACACGAGGACTCCGAAGTCCTTCTGCACCTTTGATGTTTGAACGTTCTCCCCATTTAGATAATAGTTCCTTTTTATTGTTCCTTTTATCAAAATGCATCATCATACATTTCCCAACATAGTATTCCATATGCAACACAAGTGAATCTGCAGATGCTGGAAATAAATAAAAACACAAAATGCTGGCAGAACTCAGCAGGCCAGACAGCATCTATGGGAGGAGGTAGTGACGACGTTTCGGCCCAAAACGTCATCACTACCTCCTCCCATAGATGCTGTCTGGCCTGCTGAGTCCTGCCAGCATTTTGTGTTTTTAGTATTCCATATGCCACTTTTTGCCCATTCTTCCAATTTGTCTAAGTCCTACTGCAAAGGCATTGTCCCCTCAGCACTACCTACCCATCACCTATCTTTACATCATCTGCAAACTTTGCACAAAGTCAACAATTCCATTATCCAAATCATTGGTTAACAATGTGTAAGGGGGTTCTTTTGTTACTGTGTATGTTTATCAAAATGGCTTCTTTGTTTTGTTAAAAGTAGGAATGCTTCTTTGTTATGATAAGTGCTTTTCAGTTTTGTTTGGTTAAAATTACTGATAACAAGAATTGTATTCATTTGTTAACCAATCGGGATTAATGTTATTCTCTCTCTTCTGAGTCTGTAAACTATTGTTGGCAGGCATTTGGGGGGTTGGCGCGAGGGGGTGAGAGAGAGAGGACGCAATGCTGTAATCGGTGCGACAGAACAGACCCCGAGCGGGGGTCCAAGGCCAGGATTGTCGGCGAGAAGAGGAGACGAAGACTGACGAGCCGGGGAGGTGCTTGGTTGATCACTTTGGGTGGTCCTGAGCCACGAGTCAAGGAGGTTTGAGGGGATCGAATGGTGGCCAGAAGACTTCATTAATTGAGCTCCAAAGGTTGTGCATGAAGTGGTTTGGACTTTGATAAGTTTGGCGCCTTTTCTTTATTTTCTTTTCCTTCATATATACTGCATCGTTATTAATCACTTGGTTCTAGTAAGATCTATAAAGTGTAATCATTTAATCACATATGGTGTACTGTGTTATTTGGCAAGGTGGGGACATCACACAGCATCCACACAAGTTGATTATCCAGTTTGGCGGGGCCAAAGGCTGCTCCCCCTAGATGGAAGTGAGCTGAGTGAGACTGAGGTGAGCCAGGGGGCTACAAATGTGAAAAGCAGCAGTCCCTGAGGAAAACACTAGTCACCAGCAGCCAATCAAAAAAGGTCCTTTTTATTCCCACTTGCTGCCTCCTGCCTTTCAGCTATTCCTCTATCCATGCCAGTATCTTTCCTGGAATCCAGTGGGATTTTATCTTGTTAAGCCGCCTCATGTGTGTCACCTTATCAAATGACTTCTTAAAATTCAAGTAAATGACATCCACTGCCTCTCCTCTGTCCACACTGCTTATAACTTCCTCAAAGAACTCCAACATATTGTCAGGCAAGATTTCCCTTCACAAAAACCACACTGAATTTGACATTTTATCATAGTCTTCAAGTACCCCGAAACCTCATCCTTAATAATAGACTCCAACACTTTCCCTACCACCAAGGTTAGGCTTAACTGGCCTATAATTTCCTTTCTTTTGCCTTCCTCCTTTCTTAAAGAGTGGAGTGACATTTGAAATCTTCCAGTCCTCTGGGACCATGCCAGAATCAACTGATTCTTGAACGATCATGACCAATGAATCCATTATCTCTTCAGCAACCTCCTTCAGAACTCTGGGATGTAGTCCATCTGGTCCAGGTAATTTATCTACCTTCAAACCTTTGAGTTTGCCTAGCACTTCTTCCTTTGCAATAGTAATGGCACTCACTCCTGCTCCCTGACTCTCACGTTCTCTGGCACATTGCTAAGGTCTTCCACGGTGAAGACAGATGGAAAGTACATATTATCTTCATCTGCCATTTCTTTGTCCCTTATTACTACCTCACCAGCATCGTTTTCCATGGTCCAATATCAACTCTCACCTCCCTGTTACTCTTTATATACTGAAAAAACTTTTAATATCCTGCTTTATATTATTGGCTGGTTTGCTCTGACATTTCATATTTTCCCTTCTTATAGATTTTTCGTTGCCTTTTGTTGTATTTTAAAAGATTCCCAATCATCCAACTTCCCAATCACTTTTTCTACCTTATAAGCCCTTTCCTTGGCTTTTATGAAGCCTTAATTTCCTTTGTCAGCCACGATTGTCTACCCCTGCCATTTGAGAAAAATTTCTTCTGGGGGACATATCTATCCTGCGCTTTGAACTATTCCCAGAAACTTCAGCCATCACTGCTCTGCCGTCATCCCCGCCTGTCCACCTTGGCAAGCTCCTCTCTCATGCCTCTGTAATTCCCTTTATTCTATTGTGATACTGATACATGTGACTTGTGCTTCTCCCTCTCAAATTGCAGTATGAATTCAATTATATTTTGATCACTCCCTCCTAAGGCAAACAAGAGAAAATCTGCAGATGCTAGAAATCAAAGCAACACACATACAAAATGCTGGAGGAACTCAGCAGGCAGTCAGCATTTATGGAAAAGCATGGCTCCTAAGGGTTCCTTTACATTAAGTTCCCTCATAAGATCTGGGTTATTACATAACCTTCGAGGTTCAGCTTCCAGCTCTGATCCTCTTTCAGCTACATCTCCCAACCAATTTCAAACTGTGTTGTAAACTCTTACCTTATTATATATTAGTGGTCACCAACCTTTTTAAGCCCAAGATCTCCTACCTCGGCCTTAGTGAAAGGCGAGATCGACCCCAAATCGATTAGTTACACGCATGCGTACCAGGGCAGAAAAGACCGGAAGTATATGAACACTAGGGGTCCCCACCCTTTTTTTGCACCACGGGCGTTTAATATTGACAATATTCTTGCAGACTGGCCAACCGGGGCGGGGGGGGGGGTGGGGGGTGTTAAACACAACTGGAATACAGCGATACTCGAAGCAGGTTCCTTATGTCCAGTCTATTCCACAATTTAGTTTTCGTGGCTCTCAGCTGCTGTCCCATTTGCTCACGTTTTTTTCCGCTGAAAAAACTCAACGGGTTTCTCTTTAAGTGCAAGGTGCTTGGACTCAAGGTGCCGAAGCAGTTTTGAGGGCTTCACTGCCTCATTAGACTGCCTCCGGGCCCGAACTCCAGCCTCCCACCCGCCCATCGCCAAACGCCTTGGCCAGGTGTGGCTGGTCGTGGGTGGGGTGAGAGGACAAGGTCAGGGCCGGAGGTCCCCATGCTGGGGCCGCGGCGTCGCCATCTGGAGGGAGCGAGCGACCAAGCGAGGAGTGCGACAGGATTCGCACCCGCCCCCCCCCCCCCTTGTAGGATCTATCGGCCAACAAAAGGTTGCTTCAGTAGATCGCAGCATGGTAGCTGCTCTGCTACTTACGAAATCCTGAGCCCGAATTAGGTTGTCTGCGAATATTTTAGCACTGGGTTCCCCACAAACATTTGGTGTGGTAAACAGGTTTAGAGGCGGCGCCCATCTGTCCGCGCTCCAGGCCAGTAGCAACGGCACTTCCTGCCAGCCGCACAAAAGTGTCACTGCAGTTAGGCGACTGATGACCTTGCGTGGGTTCAAGTTCAACAGTGGGCGTGACAGGGAATGAGGAAAGGTGCAGCTGGATCACATCATTTCCTTGTGCTTGGGCACCACTTAAGTACACTGTGTAGTCAAGTGTGTGGCGGGGGAGCTACACGCATGCGCACTGGGCAGAAAGAATGGAACTAAAACCCCGCAACCTGGAAACAATCTCTCAACAGTATTTGTGTATTTCTTTTTCTTTTTTTTTGGGATCTACTGGGAAAGTCTCAAAGATCAACCAGTTGATTGCGATCGACTGGTTGGTGACCACTATTATATATACTGTGTGCATTTAAATACAACACTTTCAATCCTGTATTTACTTCGTCATGCCCGTGTTACCTGTATTAGATCTTCTTGATTTCTAGACTACTTTCTTTTATTTTATTCTGGAGACTTTAATAACTATTCCTGAACTCTCCCTCCCTTTAACCTTTCCCTTAAAACAGAGAAGGCTAAAGTGAGAATAAATTGAGACGTTCAATATGGTAAAGAACCAAGATAAAGTAGAAAAATAGAAAGGGCCTATCTCACAGTAGAGTGGTCAGAAACGCAAGGTCTTAGATTTTAAATAACTGTTATATTAGAAGAGAAATCTAGAGGAAAGCTGAGGACTGAAACTTATTGCGTGAATGACCTGTACGGCAATGGGCCATAAATACTGGTATTGTCAGCAATAGTTACATCTCTAACTTAATATACAAACCGATAAATACAAGACTTTTTTAATATGGTCATAAAAAGCTGACTTGTTTCTTCTATCTTGTTTATTTTTCATGATCCTACATGCAACTAAACTGAATTAATGAAGACAATACTGTGTATGCACAGTCATGCCATTGACCAGCATATCACACAAGTAAATGCGAATGGTCAGTGCTCATCATAAGCATTTTGAAACATACAAACATTACAGAAGGTAAATTGAATTAAAATTTAAAATCAATATTTCTTTCTGGAAAGAATTTTCACTAGTTTAAAAGAATTGATTGTTTCCAAGCAGGCATTAATTAGCTCAAACCAAAATTTAGACCAAAATCCCTTTCTCCCATATAAAATATTTAAACGATTTTATTAAAAAAACCCTGCTAGTGTTGCCATGCTTTCAAAGTTTAAAGTAGGTCAAAGTTTATCATCAAAGTATATGCATGTCACCATATACAACCCTGAGATTCATTTACTTGCAGGCATACTAGGAATGGTAAATCCTAGTAGGCAAATTGGAGCAGATCCAAGTCATTTCTCGGGCAGCAGTTGATATGCTTCATCACCAATCTCTCAAGGCACTTAATCACAATAGACGTAAGTACTAATGTGTGGTAGCCATTGGGCCAGGTTAACTCATTCTTCTGAAGCTTGCTTGAAGCAAGTGGGAACCTTAGAATGCCAAAGAGAGAGATTAAAGATATCAGTGAACACTCCGGACAGGTTTTTAGTACTCGGCCAGGAACCCCACCTGAGCCAGATGCCTTCCACGGGTTGACCCTCATGAAGGATGCTCTCACATTGGCCTCAAAGACTGAAATCACAGGGTCATCTGGTGCTGTGGGAGTACATGGATTCTTCCATGCTTTTACAGTCAAAGTAAGCATTGAAGGCATTGAGCTCTTTTGGGAGTGAAGACTTGTTGTCTCCTATGTCACTTGATTTCCCTTTGTAAGTGATAATAACATTCAAACCCTGCCACAGCTGACAAGCATCCTTCAGTGATTCAGGTTTGGTTTGGAATTGCCACTTCACCCATGTGATGGCTCTCCGGAGATTGTACTTGGACCTTTAACTTTCTTGGTTGACAGATTTGAATGCCTCTGATCTAGCCCTCAGCAGAGTACAGATCTTATGGTTCATCCAGGGCTACTGGTTGGGGAAGACTCTGAATAATCTTGTGGGAACACACTTGTCTACGATTGTTTTCATAAAGTTCATGACATCCATGGTGTACTCATTCAGATTCTCTGATGAGTCCTTGAGCACAGCCCAGTTCACCAACTCGAAGCAATTCCATAGCCACTCCTCTGCCTCCCACGACCACTTCTTTGTTGTCCTTAACTCCACAGCCTTGCTCTACAGCTTCTATTGTATGCAGGTAGGAGAAGGGCTGCCAAGTGATCGGATTTCAGGTCCAAAGATGAAATGTGCAAAACAGAACATTCTCACTGGATACAAATACAATTGCCAAGAAATTATTTCACTCCCAAGATGGAGTGTTAATCTAATACTACATGGTTCACCCATGCCACGTGCCGTGCCAGAACAGGAATGAGGTTTAGACTAGGGTTTTGTGTAAGAACAAGTGTGCTCTCACCACAGTTTACCCTTAACTCAGCAGAATAGGTCAAGAAAATTAAGCAAAGAATTTAGTATAGCATGTGGCATGTTACAACACAAAAATCGCTTCAGAGCTCCAGCCTTTAAAAAACACTCCCCATTAAGCATGACTGCAAGACTTGGGGCTCTCACTTTAGCAGTGGTGTTTCTTTCAGTAGTGCTCTAAGATATCTAAGACTTAAAATGGCACCTCACAAGCACTGCCTTCAGCTGCAATGTTCAGTCCCTTAGAGAACAACAAACTGGGTCAGGCAAACACAAAATTTAGAACAAACATTCACTGCAATAGCAAGTGTAGTTAACAGTCTAAGTAACACCTCCATGGCCTTGTGTTCTATGTCTTAGTTAATCAAGAAATAAAGAAATGAATTGTGGAATCCTGTCATTCAGAAATAACTGTTGTCCATCTTCTTGATTAAAGTTGTGAGGGACGTCTGGTTTATCAGACATGACTGGAAGCCTTCTGTTTTCAAAAGCAACTAGAAGACAATCTTCTTGTAGACAAAAGATCACATCCAGATCTACGTTTCTGTTACCATAGACACAGCTATCTCACTGTATACAAAGTATTTTCTGCTACTTTCACATATACCTCTCCATTATTTGGAAAACCAGGGATTAATCAAAGACTGTCTATATGGCTTTATATGTGTGTGACCAATTTGAATCAGTTTTCCCAAAGAGGCAACAAAATGAATTCTTGAGGGCAGTTTGATCAGCATGCAGTTCAATAAGGCCAAAGTGCCACATTGGAGACTGGTCCAAAAGGTTGGATCTCATGGAAACCAAGGTAAAATGGCAAAGTAGATTCAAAATTGCTTGGCTTTAGGAGGCAGAGGATGATGGTGGAAGGTTGTTTTTGTGGTCATAAGTCTGTGACCAGTGATGTATCACATACTAGGAAATTTACAGTTTATTATATAAAGGTAACAATGTGGATATGAATGTAGGAAGTATAGTCAGCAAATTTGCACATGACATGAAAATTGGCAGCAAGATAGTCTTGGAGTACAGATGGATATTAATCAAGTGGAGAGCCGGTCAGAGCAATAGCAGATGAAATTTAATCTGGAGAAGTGTAAAGTGATGCACTTTGTCAGGACAAGTAAGAGCAGGATCTATACAATAAATGGTATTGAAAAACAGGAGGAACTCGGTGTGCCAATGAAGGTGTCAGCAGAGTGAGATAAAGTGGATGAAGGTGGTGCGCAGATACTTGCCTTCATCAGACAACCAGAAAAGGTTATGATGTAACTTTATAAATCATTGGTTAGGCTGTAGACTGGAGTACAGTATGATGTACTGATCACCACACAATAGCAAACACACCATTGTATTAAAGACAATGCTGAGGAGGTTCACCAAGGGATGGAGTAGTTTAATTAGTTTATAAAGAGACTGAATAATTAGGTTTGTTTTCTTTTGAGTGGAGAAGGCTAAGGGGAAGGAATATGATAGATTTAGAAATTGAGTGGCATGGATAGTAAAAACATTTTGCTAAATTAGAAATTTCTAAAATTAGACCATAAGACATAGGAGCAGTATTAGGCCATTTGGCCAATTGAGTCTGCTCTGCCATTTAATCATGGCTGATCTTTTCTCCTCCTCAGCCCCACTCCCTGTCCTTCACCGTAATCTTTGATACCGTGTCCAATCAAGAACTTATCAAGCTCTACCTTAAATACACCCAATGACCTGGCCTCCACAGCTGCCTGTGGTATAAAATTCCACAAATTCACTATCCTCTAGCTAAAGAAGTTTCTCTGCATCTCTGTTTTAAATGGACACCCTTCTATACTGAGGCTGTGCCCTCTTGTACTAGACTCCCCCACCATGGGAAACATCCTTTCCACATCTACCATCTAGGCCTTGCAACATTAAAAAAATTTCAATGAGTCCTCACACCCACCCAATCCTTCTAAATTCCAAGTAAGTACAGACCCAGAGCTATCAAACATTCCTCATGATAACCCTTTCATTCCCAGAATTATCCTTGTGAACCACCTCTGAACACTCTGCAATGCCAGCACATCTCTTCTTAATAACCCACAAAAAGTGCTGGAGGAACTCAGCAGACAGGGCAGCAACTAGGAAAAGAATACAGTTGATGTTTCAGGCCAAAGCCCTTCAGCAGGACTGGAGACAAAAAGCTGAGAAGTAGATTTAAAAGGTTGGGGGAGGGGAGAGCCCAAATCTATTCACAATACCAGTGCCTTATAAAGTCTCAGCATCACATCCCTACTCTTGTATTCTAGACCTTTTGAAGTGAATGCTAACAGACTCTTAGTTGCTCTCTGTAGATTTTTAAAAGCTTCCCAATCCTCTGTCTTACTACTATTTTTGCTTTGTTGTATGCCCCCCTCTTTTGCTTTTAAATTAGCTTTGACTTCCCTTGTCAGCCACATTTGTACTATTTTGCCATTTGAGTATTTCTTTGTTTTTGGAATACACCTGTCCTGCACATTCCTCATTTTTCCCAGAAACTCACGCCATTGCTGCTTTGCTGTCTTGCTGTCATCCCTGCCAGTATCTCCTTCCAATTTACTTTGGCCAGCTCCCCTCTCATACCACTAATTTCCTTTACTCCACTGAAATACTGCTACCTCAGACTTTACTTTCTCCCTATCAAATTTCAAGTTGAGCCCAATCATACTCTGATCACTGTCTCCTTAGAGTTCTTCTACATTAAGCTTCCTAATCATCTCCGGTTCATTACATAATACCCAATCCAATATAGCTGATCCCCTAGTAGGCTCAATGACAAGCTGCTCTAAAAAAACATCTTGTAAGCATTCAACAAATTCACTCTTGAGATCCATTACCATTGTGATTTTCCTAAATCTACCTGCATGTTAAAATCTCCCATGACTACCTTGCAGTTCCTTAACTCAACCCACAAGGATTCAACATTGTCCAATCCTATATCACATCTTTCTACTAATTTGATGACATTCTTTACAAACAGAGCCACACCACCCCTCTGCCTACCTTCCTATCCCTCCAATATAACGTGTAACCTTGGATATTTAGCTCCCAACAACAACCATCCTTCAGCCTCAATTTAGTGATGGCACAACATCAAACCTGACAATCTGTATTAGTGCAACAAGATCATCCACATTACTTCTTACATTCTGTACAGTAAGATATAACACTGAGTACTGTATTTGCTACCCTTTTTGATTCTGCATCCCTAAAGCACTAATACTCACTTTGCTGGCTACAATTTTGCCCCACCATCTGCCTGCCCTTCCTGACAGTCTGACTGAATGCTATCTTTGCTTTTTTACTACCCGTCTTATCCTGAGTCCCTTCACTCTGGTTCTCACACCACCCCCCCCCCCCATGCCAAATTAGTCTAAACCCTTCCCAACAGCTCTAACAAACGTGCCCGTGAGAATATTGGTCCTCCTCGAGTTCAGGTGCAACGCGTCACTTTTGAACAGGTCATACCTCACCTGAAAGAGATCCCAATGAAGCTAGAACCTGCACCAGCTTGTCATCTGTTTCTACCTTCACTGGCATGTGGCATGGGCAGCAATACAGAAATTACTATCCTAGAGGTTCTGCTTCTCAGCTCTCTAAATTCTCTTTTCAGGGCCTCTTTGCTTTTCCTTCTTTTGTCATTGGTACCAATATGTACCAAAACATCTGGCTGAACTCCCTCCCTCTCCAAAATGCTGTGGAAGCAATCCAAAATGTCCCTAATCCTGGCACCTGGGAGGCAACATGTCCCATCATGTCCAAAGAATCGCTTGTCTGTTCCCTGACTATCGAGTCCCCATCACTACTGCTCCCCTCTTGTCCCTCTTTCCCTTCTGCACTAGGGAACTATGCTCAGTGCCAGTAACCAGGTATCCATGGCATTCCTCTGGGAGGTCAACCTCCACAACAGTATCCAAAGTGGTATACTTATTATTGAGAGGAATGGCACAGGGTGTTCTGTGCTAACTGCCTATACACATTTCCATTTTTCCTGAAAGTTACTCGCCTCCTGCATCTTGGGGATGACTACCTCCCTGTAACTCTGATCGATTATCTCCTCACTCTAGCATACAAGCCAAAAGTCAACCAGCTGCTGCTCCAGATACCTAACACAATCTTCAAGAATCTGCAGTGGATGCACTTCATGCATATGTAGTTCCCTGAGAGATGAAGGATTAAGAAAAACCTAAGGCATTTTACAAGTATGTGAAGAGCAAGAGGATAAGACGTGAGAGAATAGGAAAAATCAAGTGGGACAGCAGAAAAGTGTGTATGGAACCCCAGGAGATAGCAGAGATAATGAATACTTTGCTTCAGTATTCACTACAGAAAAGGACCTTGGCGATTGTAGGGATGACTTACAACAGACTGAAAAGCTTGAGCATATGGACATTAAGAAAGAGGATGTGCTGGAGCTTTTGGAAAGCATCAAGTTGGATAAGTCTCTGGGATCGGATGAGATGTACCCCAGGCTACTGTGGGAGGCAAGGGAGGAGATTGCTGAGCCTCTGGCAATGATCTTTGCATCATCAATGGGGACAGGAGAGGTTACAGGGGATTGGAGGTGTGCAGATGTTGTTCCCTTATTCAAGGAAGGGAGTAGAGATAGCCCAGAAAATTATAGACCAGTGACTCTTATTTCTTCCATTAAGTTAATGGAAAAGATCCTGCTTCTCAGGATATATGATTGTTTGGAGAGTCATAATATGATTAGGAATAGTCAGCATGGCTTTGTCAAAGGCAGGTCGGTCTTTACAAGCCTGATTGAATTTTTTGAGGATGTAACTAAACATGTCGATGAAGTTAGAGCAGAAGATGTAGTGTATATGGATTTCAGCAAGACTTATTGAGAAAGTAAGGCATGGGATCCTAGGGAACCTTGCTCTGTGGATCCAGAACTGGCTTGTTGGTTGTAGATGGGTCATATTCTGCACGGAGGTCAGTGACGAGTGGTGTGCCTCAGGGATCTGTTCTTGGACCCTTTCTCTTCATGAATTTTACAAATGACCTGGCTGAGGAAGTGGAGGGATGGGTTAGTAAATTTGCTGATGACACAAAGGTTGGGGGTGTTATGGATAGTGTGGAGGGCTGTCAGAGGTTACAGCGGGACATAAATAGGATGCAAAAATGGGCTGAGAAGTGGCAGATGGAGTTCAACCCAGATAAGTGTGAGGTGGCTCATTTTGGTAGGTCAAATATGATGGCAGAATACAGTATTAAGAGTCTAGGCAGTGTGGAGGATCAGAGGGATCTTGGGGTCCAAGTCCATAGTACAATCAAAGCTGCTGCGCAGGTTGACTCAATGCTTAAGGCTTATGATGCATTGGTCTTCCTCAACCATGGGACTGAGTTTAAGAGCCAAGAGGTAACGTTACAGCTATATAGGACCCTGGTCAGACCACACTTGGAGTACTATGCTTAGTTCTGGTCACCACGCTACAGGAAAGATATGGAAACTATAGAAAGGGTGCAGAGGAGACTTACAAAACTGTTGCCTGGATTGGGGAACATGCCTTATGAGAACAGGTTGAGTGAACTTGGCCTCTTTTTCCTTGGAGCGGCAGAGGATGACAGGTGACCTGATAGAGGTGTATAAGATGATGGGAGACATTGATTGAGTAGATAGTTAGAGGCTTTTTTCCCAGGGTTGAAATGGCTAACACGAGAGAGCACAGTTTAAAGGTATTGGAAGTAGGTACTGAGGGGATGTCAGGGGCAAGTTTTTTCTATGCAGAGAGTCATGAGTGCATGGAATGGGCTGCCAGCAACAGTGGTGGAGGCAGATACAATAGGGTCTTTTAAGAGATTCCTGGAAAGGTAAATGGAGCTCTGAAAAATAGAGGGCACTGGGTAACCCTAAGGAAATTTTTAAGTAAGTACGTGTTTGGCAGAGCATTGTGGGCCAAAATGCCTGTATTGTGCTGTAGGTTTTCTATGTTTCTATGACTCTGAGCCTTCCAGGGCTCCAACATCCAGCATGAAGAACAAACATGACCATTTACTACACTAGATACAGTAAGAAAAAAGGGAACATTAACAAAAGCTTATCCAGACCCAACACCTCTTTAGAGCCAAAATCTCCTTTGAGCCAATGCTTGACATTCCTACTCTCACCACTGGTCCATTCCTCGCTTGTCCTTTTTGTACATTTAAACAAGCATCGCTGACCTGTGAGAAATCTCATCGCTGTGGCCTGCTCCTGATGCTGATTGGGCCAGCGGGATATACACTCAGGTTTCGGATAAAGCGGCAATAGATTTAGAGGGGATCAATGGAAGAATTTTTTCCCCACTCAGAGTGAGGCTAGACGCTAAATTACATTGCCAGAGTGAGTGATGGAGGCAGAGATATTCACAACATTTAAGTAATATGTAGATTTGCCAAGGTATGGAAGGTACAAATCAAATGTTGGCAATTGGGATTAATGTAGATGGGTATCCAAGGGTCAGCATAAACATGGTGAACAGAAGGGTCCATTTCTGCACTGTATGACCCTGTCAATCAATGCAATAAATGCAACGTGCATGCCCATGGGTGCTGGGTAGCTGGATGTATTGTCTAATGCACATAACGCACCAATGTTCTCTCGCCCTTTATATCACTGCACCTCTACAGAGAGGGAGAGAGAGAGAGAGAGAGAGACCAATACTCCAATCACCTCCAAGTAGGCATAAGGAATGCTGCAATATTGTATACTGAACTGTACACTGCAAAGCGCATGTTGGATATTGGTACAGTCTGGGCTATTTCCTAGAAAGAAAGTGTTGTCCTAACAAGAGCAACAGGGTTGGTCTATATTCCATGGAGATTAGAAAAGAGGTGACTTTATTCAGATATAAAAGATCCACTAAGCTTGAGGATAGAAGTAGAGATGATTTCATAAAAGGAAAAGTCTTGAACAGGGGGACAAAGTTTCAAGTGGCAGATCATTTTAAAATGAGATACATAGAAATTTCTACTGTCAGAGGGCAGTGAATTTCTAGCTGGAGGCCAGATCACTTAAATATACAGTACGTCATTAAATATTTGAAAGACTGAATTAAAAGCTATAGGGAACTGACAGAAGAGGCTGAGGACAACTCAAATCAGCCATGACCATAATGAATAGTGGGGCTTGGTGGACTACTCTGCTTGTGTCAAACTGTGAATAGCCACAATCAGTTTGAGTACTGCATACAACTCGCCACATTACAGAATGATTGAACTGGAGAGAGTGTTGAAAGCCAAAGTTATTGTTGGAATTGGAAAACTATTTGGGAGGAGAGATTAGTTTCGAATAAAGGAAGCTCAGGGAAGAATTAAATGAAATACATATAATGATGAGGAGCCTAGATAAACTAAGTATGAAAGATTTATTTCCAATTGAAGAGTGTCAGAAACAAGGAAATTTTAAGTATTTCTTTGCTAGTGACATCCAGCAAATAACAAAGTGAGCATTTATTTTCCATTCTTAACTGCCATTAGAAGATGGGAAAACATCTTCTGGAATCACTACAGTTCTTCTAGGTCATGGAACAGAATGGCACAAAACAGACATTTCAGCTCATAATGTCTATGCCAAACACAATGCTGAATTAGATTAGATCCACATCACTCCATTCCCTACATATGCATTTGTCTAACAGTGCTTAAACGCCACTATTGTAGCTGCTTTGTCCTGCTGTTCAGCAGCACTCATCCAGATAGGTGGAGAGTCTACTCTTGACCTATGCTTTGCAGATGATGAAAAGTCCTTGGGACATCAGGTGGTGAGTCATTTACACCACCAAAGACCAGTCCTTGTTGCCACTATATTTATATGGTCACTACAACTGAATTTCGGGTAACACACTGGATATTAATTAAGAGGGAGTTCAGCAACTGCAATGCTACAAAAAATGTCAAATGTAGAGAATTAGATTCTCTGTTGGAGGTAATCACCGTGCCACATTTCCATTATGTGAGCGTTATTTGCTACTTATCAGCCCAAGTTGAATAGACCTAACTGCATACATTCTTCATTGGCTGAAAAGTAGTGAGTGGAATTGAATACTGTACATTCCTCGGCATAAACACCACAGTTCTAATATTGTGATTGATGAAAAAGGTAAAGATAAGTTCAGGACCTCTTGCAGTGATGTCCTATGGCTGTAACAACCGACTTCCCACAACCAAAATTATCTTCCTTTGTACAACACCAGCAATTCTATAAATCAGCGAGTTATTTTGTTTTTGTTGGTCTCCCCTCTTGCTGTGCGATACCTCTCTCCCCCTTTATTAGAGAGAGATGTTAAATTGATCAGGTGAACAATCAGTTCTTCTGTACTGTAGATCCTGGTCCCTCTTGCGGGCTTTGGTGTTAGACAATAAGACTATAAGATATAGGAGCAGAAGAAGGCCATTCAGCCCTTCAAGTCTGCTCTACCATTCAATCATGGGCTGATCCAATTCTTCCAATCATCCCCACTCCCCTGCCTTCTTCCCATACCCTTTGATGCCCTGGCTATTCAAGAACCTATCTACCTCTGCCTTAAATGACTTGGCCTATACAGGCGCTCATTTGCAATAAATTCCACAGACTTACCACCCTCTCACTAAAGTAATTTCTCCACATCTCTGTTCTAAATGGATGTTCTTCAATCCTGAAGTCGTGCCCTCTTGGCCTAGATTCCCCTACCATGGGAAATAACTGCCATATCTAATCTGTTCAGGCCTTTTAACATTTGGAATGTTTCTATGAGATCCCCCCTCATTCTCCTGAACACCAGGGAATACAGCCCAAGAGCTGCCAGATGTTCTTTCAATGGTAACCCTTTCATTCCTGAATCATTCTTGTGAATCTTCTCTGATGTCAGAATATCCTTTCAAAATAAGGAGCCCAAAACTGCACACAATACTCCAAGTGCGGTCTCATGAGTGCCTTAGAGAGCCTCAACATCACATCCCTGCTCTTATATTCTGTAGCTCCAGAAATGAATGCCAACATTGCATGTGTCTTCTTCACCACAGACTCAACCTGGAGGTTGACCTTCAGGAGATCCTGCACAAGGATTCCCAAATCCCTTTGCATCTCTGCATTTTAAATTCCCTCACCCATCTAAATAATAGTCTGCCTGTTTATTTCTTCCACCAAAGGTCATGACCATACACTTTCCAACATTGTATTTCATTTGCCACTTCTTTGCCCATTCCCCTAAACTATCCAAGTCTCTCTGCAGGCTCTGTTTCCTCAACACTATCCACTCCTCCACCTATCTTTGAATCATCAGCAAACTTAGCAACAAATCCATTAATCCCATAGTCCAAATCCTTGACATACATTGTAAAAAGCAGCGGTCCCGACGCTGACCTCTGTGGAACTCCACTTGTATCTGGCAGCCAGCCAGAATAGGATCCCTTTATTCCCACTGTCTGTTTTCTGCTGATCAGCCAATGTTCCACCTATGCTAATAACTTCCCTGTAATTCCATGGGTTCTTATCTTGCTAAGCAGCCTCAAGTGTGGTAGCTTGTTAAAGGCCTTCTGAAAATCTAAGTACACATCTACTGCATCTCCTTTGTCTACCCTGCTTGTAATTTTCTCAAAAAATTGCAGTAGGTTAGTCAGGCAGGATTTTCCTTTCAGAAACTATGCTGGCTTTGACCTATCTTGTCATGTGCCTCCAGGTACTCCCTAAGCTCATCCCTAACAATCAATTCCAACAACTTCCCAACCACTGATGTCAGGCTAACAGGTCTATGGTTTCCTTTCTGCTGCCTTCCAGCCTTCTTAAATAGCAGAGTAATATTTGCAATTTTCCAGTCATCTGGTACCATTCTAGAATCTAGTGACTCTTGAAAGATCATTGTTAATGCCTCTGCAATCTCTCCAGCTAATTCCTTCAGGACCCGAGGGTGCATTCCATCAGGTCCAGGAAATTTATCCACCCTCAGACCATTAAGTTTCCTGAGCACCTTCTTAGTCGTAACTTTCAATGCACATAGTTCACTTCCCTGACACTCTTGAATGTCAGATTGCAGATGTCTTTCACTGTGAAGACTGATGCGAAATACACATTCAGTTCCTCTGCCATCTCTGCGTCTCTCATTACAATATCCCCAGCGTCATTTTCTATTGTCCTATATCTACCCTTGACTCTCTTTTACCCTTTGTATACTTAAAAAAGCTTAGTATCTTCTTTGATATTAGTCATCAGTTCCTTTCATAGTTCATCTTTTTCTTCCTAATAACCTTCTTAGTTTCTTTCTGCAAATTTTTAAAAGCTTCCCAAAACTCTATCTTCCCACTAGCTTTGGCTTTCTTGTATGCCCTCTCTTTTGCTTTTACTTTGGCTCTGACATCACTTGTCAGCCACAGTAGTGGCTTTCTCCTATTCAAAAATTCTTCTTATTCGGAATATATCTGTCTTTCACATCCCTCATTTTTCACAGATACTCCAGCCATTGCTGCTCTGCTGTCCTTCCTGTTAGTACCCCTTTCCAGTCATCTTTGGCCAGTTCCTCTCTCATGCCATTGAAATTTCCTTTATTCCATTGAAATACCAACACATTGGATTTTAGTTTCTCCTTCTCAAATTTCAAAGTGAACTTGATCATATTGTGATCACTGTTCTCTAAGGGGTCCTTAATCTTAAACTCTCTTATCACCTTCAGATCATTGCACAACACACAATTCAGCACAGCTGATCCCCTAGTGGGCTCAACAACAAGCTGTTCTAAAAAGCCATCTCTTAGACATTCTACAAATTCTCTCGAAGTCCAGTACTGACCTGGTTTTCCCAATCCACTTTCATGTTAAAATTCCCGATTATCATGACTTTACCCTTCTGACATGTCTTTTCTAGCTCTTGCTGTAATTTGTAATCCACATCCCGGCTACTGTTTGGAGGCCTGTATACACTGCCATTAAGGTACCTTTACCCTTGCTATTTCTTAACACAACCCATAGAGACTCTACAACCTTCTGATCCTGTATCATCCCTTTCTAATGATTTAATCTTATTTCTTATACACAGGGCCACACAACCCCCTCTGTCTACTAACCTATCTTTCCAATACACCGTACATCCTTGGATGCTCAGCTCCCAATAGCAGCCATCCTTTAGCCAAGTTTCAGAGATGGCCACAACATCATATTTGCTAATCTGTAGCTGAATTTCAAGATTGTCCATTTTATTTCTTATGCTGTTTGCATTCAAATATAACACTTTCAGTCCAGTATTTATTGCTTTCTGTTTTTAACTGCACCATGCCTCTATTGACCTGTAAATCATCCCACTGTGATTATGCCTCATCTCCTGCCTGTCCTTTCTATCACCTCTGTTGCACGCTATCTTTGATTTATTTCTGTTTTCCCCTTGCTCAGCCCTATCACTCTGGTTCCCACCCCGCTGCCAAATTATTTTAAACCCACCCTAACAGCTCTATTAAACCTACCTGCTAAGATATTGGACTCCTTAGGGTTCAGGTGTAACCCGTCCTTTTTGTACAGATCATACCTCTCCCAGAAGAGGCCCCAATGATCCAGAAGAATAACAAGTGCTATTATTGCGCTCATTAGCATGTGGCACAGGCAGCAATTCTGAGATTACTACCCTGCAGGTCCTGCTTTTCAGCTTCTACTCAACTCCCTGAATTCTCTCTTCAGGACCTCCTCCCTTTTTCTACCGATGTCTTTGGTACAAATGTGGTGGGTGGCTTGGGGGTGGAAGATGCTGATTATTTTTTGCTGAAATGAGTAAGGAGGGGCAGGTTGATGCTTTCCTGCTGCCTGTGCATGGGAGGGAGGAGAAGGGGACTTTGGGGTTCTAACATTTTAACTGTCACTCTCATGTTTTGGGGCTTTAACTCTCATTCTTAGGGGTATTCTATTTTTATGGATGTCTGTGGAGAGCAAGAATTTCAGGGCATATATTGTATACATTCTCTGATATTAAATGGAACTATTCAACTAGAATTGAGATGCCCATTAACCTTAATTTCACTAGAGTTCCATGATGCTACATTTGGTCAAATAGAGGTTGACTACTGATTTTCCAGGAACCCTCGGTTCCTGAGCCTTGCTGGAATAATGTTTTTGCTTGATTAAAAGAGGTCACACAATAATGGCAAAAATGTAGAAGCTTAAAAAAGATTATTAATTAAACAAAAATTAAATGTAAATTTATTAATTACTGTGCTTACAAAGAATGTTGCTTCTTGGTTATGTTATGAGTGATGAACAGACCTGATGGAAATGGGGTGCAGAGTTAACCATTTCCCCCCCCCCCCCCCTTGAGAACTATGAACTATTGCTATTGCTATGCTTCTAATGAGAGAGATGAAGCACAGAGGCAGGAACATCTGCTACATCTAAATACAAAAATCTGTTGATTTATTGTATTTTGACTCTTCCTGGATTACTTACCTTTCACTACAAGGACTTTACTTTGCTCGTTAACATTCCTCAGGAGACAGCAGGAGTGGCCTGATTTGATGGACACGGTCATTCAGAGTTGATGGATAACTGAGACCCTGTTAGTAGGGATAAAAGACAGGTCTGGGGAGACACCCTTCAGACACACCAGTGGACACTGACTGAGTGTTGGGAACCCACAGAAAGGTGGAGGCTTCGGAGACCGAACCAGGAGATCGGTCAATAAAGCTCACAGTGTGACGGCAGGGCCGGTGGGGACTTGTGTGTGTGTCCACTCATGCCAGAGTGACAAGTCCACCACAGAAGAACGGTCTAGCTGAAGAACAGATGGGTCATGGCTGAATGACCACAACGATATGACGGAATAAGAAAGCAACTGAAGGTTTGCCTGCTGCAGCTGTTACATCTCGCTCGCTCTCTCTCTCTCCAACGATTACAACACAACAACCATAACTACCTCAGCACGCAGGAACTGAACTTTATACTCTTCTATGACAATTCATTTACCCCTAGACATCGATAGAGCTTGTTTATTATTGCTTATTATTATTCCTACACTTTCAAGTTTATTATTGCTAACCTGTTTTATATGTATATTTCCATTTTTGATACTGTACTGTGTAGTTTACTAATAAACATCTTTAGTTTTGGTACCACCAGACTCCAACGGATTCTTCTATCTTTGCTGGTCTGACACCCAGTTACAGGGTACGTAACAGTTATCTTTTTAAACATTTCATCCAGCCAAAGTTGTTTCATGTGTTGCCTCAAATAAAAATTCATTAGTTCTTGTTCTGTCACGAAGGTACTTTTCTCTAACTCTTTGATTAAATCTCCTAACAACTTAATTAACTTGTCAATAGTAAATCTTTTAGTTTCATCCATTTCATCATCATCACTGCTGTCTACATCACTTCCATTCAGCATTCAGAACACTGTTTATAATTTCCAAGTCCGTAAGGTGATGCACAACAGGTGCTTCGTTGTCAACAATCATCCGCTTACACAAATTTGCTTCATTAAGATTACTTGCTATATCTTTGAAAGCAGGCCCTGTAACATTTTTTATATACACAAGCAAATCATAAGCAATTACTTTAATCTTTGGTACACAAAATTCTGTTCAACTATTGTGCTTTTCTTCAGGTGCATTATCAAACATCAACGCAGGCCACAAGTTATGCCAGGCACTCTTTAGTGCTGAAAGTTCTACTTTCTCCCGCCTGAGCAATGAACCAAAGAATATCGTTCATATTAAATTCTTAATTAAATGTCTATACAGAATTGTCAGCATTTATCTCATCTAACAGACATTTCATGAAAAGTGAGTGATACTTGGCCTCAGTTTCATCCAAATTAAAAGAGGTGTTGCACCATCAGTTTCCAGAAAATTGGTGGTCAATCAGTACTGCCTTGATGCCAAGGACAGTCACTCTTACCTAATCTCTACAATTCAGCTCTTAAATCCATGTTTGGACTAAGCCTGTGATAAAATATGAATTTTGAGTAGTTCTGGTGAAACCTGTCTGTATGATTAGTGAGTCAGTTATTGGTGAAGAAATGCTGATGCTAAGGACTGACAACAGACTGACTGAATGGCAATTAGCCAGATTGGATTTGTTCTGCTTTTTTTTGTTTACAGGACAACAGCTTGACTAGAAGAAGCACGACGAGTTCTGGAGCACAAGTTTTCAGTACTATAACACAGCTGCTCTCTGTTCCATAACCTTTTTTTCCCCTCTTTCTAGTACTTTGTTGCTTTTTGAATGGGCCAGAGGATTGCAGGAAAGATGAACAAAAAGCCTTTCACCCAGGAGAACAAAGAGCATTTGGACCCTACTGCCTGAGACTGTGATACAGGTAGAAGCAATTATCATGTTTAATAATTTCTGTGTATTTTACAAGTCACAACCTACCGGACTATTACTGGAAAATGGGACTAGGTTATTCTTTTGGATTGGCACATACGGGTCTTTCTGTGTTGTAAATTGCTTTTAACTCCATTCACTTCTCTCCAAACTTATGCACCATACATACTCTTCCCAAACGACAAATTTAACTTGTGAATCGCAAACAATCATGGAAGAAAGGTCAATTGTAATGTCATAAGCCTCATGAACAATATGCAGGTCAGCCCTTCAGGAGTATTCACCTTTAGCCGCTCACACTAAGAACTGTACAGGCAAAATTTAGGCACTTTGCTTTATATAAATATAAAAACACAAGAAAACATTCAATATGAAATACTAAACTTGAGTGACTTCAGTCAGTAAGCAGCTGGAGCTGTGTGCATAAAAGCATAATGACAGTCCTATACAGCAAGGACACATCACGTCTTCGCCAACCACCTATCACCTACTCATTTACACATCTTACGTTAATCCACATTTCTATTTTCCCCACGTTCCCATCAACTCCCCCCAGATTCCACCACTCATCTACACACTAGGGGTAACTGGCAGCGGCCAATTAACCAGCCTGCATTTGGATGGGGGAGGAAACCACAACACCTGGAGCAAACTCAAGTGGTTACAGGAAGAACATGCAAACTTCACACAGGTAGTATCATTTGACAGCAACATTATTATAAATTACATGTTTATTGATGAAGGCAGATGACAATTTTGGCATCATTCACTAAAGTATAAAGAATAAAGAATTTCATATCAAACAATTATTGATCAACTAAATAGGTGTCAAATTACTTCTCCGTGGTGGTGAGTTAGTAATGATGGGACATAAATTTAAGGTGATCTGGAAGCATGAAAAGTCTCTATACTGTGGTTAATAATAGAAGCTTCCGTCACGAAACTTACAAGAAATTAATTTGACTAAAAGACTGCTGTGGAGTACAAATTTAACTCATAATTTGTTCTGTCCTACTGCATGTTCCATTCCCCACTTCCAACCTCCAAACCTAGAGATTATTCATCTTCCCATACAATAATTTAATCACACATCCTCCATTAAGCATTCATTTCTTGAATATTATCTTGAATGTGGAGGTTCCATTGGTTGGTGAGTACAAAACGAACTCTACTGTATTCCTGTTATGCCTTGGGGGGGGGGGGAGGAGGGTGAAGATAGTGTGAGAGTAGACATGAAGGAAGTAAGAGATCTGAGTGAGGGCTGCATCAATAGCAGCTGATGGAGCCCCATTTTGTGAAAGAAAAAAGGACATCACGAATGTCCTGGAATAGAAAATCTAATAAGATAAGGGTGGCAGAGGAGAAACAGATGGAAATAGCATTCTTACAAGTGACAGGGTGGGAAAAGGTGTAAAGGTAACTGTGGGGGCTCAGCAGGTATGTAGGCATCCTTGTGCTGGAGGAATTCAGCAGGTTAGGCAGCATTTATGGAGGGAAATGGACATGTCTAGATGTAAGAGGGTTGAAACTGGCACTGTATGACCTGAGAACACCTAACACATTTAATTCTAATTTTAACCACCGGGTTAAAATTAAAGTTTATGGAAAGGCAAGGAGTGAGAAATCTAATGCCTAGGAAACATGGAAATTTGATGTTGAATCCCTTTGAATTAAATTTCTTTTCTGGCTGTCAGTTGTGTTGAGAAGTTGAGAGGTGGACTCAGCTAGGCCATTGGAGAGCAGGGAGTGGTTGACACAATAGAAGGAGAAAAGGAGGTGAAGAAAATGCAAGGCATGAATTCAGCTCGGGAGCGGGGAGAGGGGAGGGGGAGAGGGACTAATACTCAAAGTGCAAATGCAAAGAGTACATGAGGTAGAGGAGAAAACTCCATGAACACTGAGGTGGAAGGAAGAATACAATAACTTGCATGGGGAACAGACATGGCTCTGATTGACCAGGATTGCGTATAGAAGTGTGATGTGCTGATGTAGATGGAGAGGAGGAGAGGATATTGTGTCTGGGCAAGGTATGCACAGAGATTCTTGATTGGTCAGTGCATGAAGGGATACAGGGAGAAGGCATGAGATTGGGGCTGAGAGGAAAAATTGGATCAGCCAAATGGCCTAATTCTGCTCCTATACCTTATGGAAATAAGGATGTAATAGGGGAATTATGTGGTCTGCAGCCCCATCGACTCTCCAAACACACCTCCCTTAAACTTTAATTAGTGTTAATTATTATTTCTTTTGTATTTTTTTACATTCTATTTCCTCCTTGAGCCCAACCTGCCAGGAAGTTTAACCCTTCTTGTATCCCCTGTTATTACAAATTATTTTGTATTGAATATTTTGGTACATCAAATCTTAAATGGATGGTTTGCATGTGAATTTACTTAGGATTCAAACACAGAGTCCACAGAACTGAGACAAAACAATCATGAGGTCATGGACTCTATCCAGATTACAGAAGAGGTTGTGCTTGCTGGCAAATGACAGTGGGCAAGTCCCCAGGGCCTGGAAAGGTGTCACCTCAGACCCTGTGGGAGGTCAGTGCAGAAATTGCAAGGCTGTGGGAGAAGTATTTAAAATGTCCTTAGCTATGAGTGAGGTGCCGGAGGATTGGAGGATAGCTAATGCTGTTCCAGTGTTCAAGAAAGGCTCTAAGAATAAGCTGGTGAACCTCATGTTGGGGTGGTTAAATTATTGGAAGCTATTCTAAGGGACAGGATATATAAGTATTTGGATGGACAGGGCCAGATTAGGAATAGTCAACATGGCTTTGTGCACAAAAGTTTGTGAACTAATCTTGTGAAGTTTTCTTTTGAGGTAATTATCAGGAAAGACCAGCATGGGATGCTGGTCCATAAGGCAGGCTGGACGTTCAGTTGCTTGGTATTCAGGATGAATAGTAAATTGGAATTAACATTGTCTTTGCGGGAGAAGCCAGAGTGTGGTAATAGATGGTTGCTTTTCTGACTGGAGGCCTTTGACTAATGGTATGCCTCTGGGATTGGTGCTGGGTCCGTTATTTGTCACCTATATCAACAAACTGGAGGATAAAGCAGTGAACTGGATCAGCAAATTTAAAGATGTCAGCAAGATTGGGGGCACAGTAGACATTGAAGAATGCTATCGAAGATTTCAATAGGATCTGGACCAGCTGGAAAAATGGGAGGAAAAATGGCAGATGGAATTTAAGCAACACACACAAAATGCTGGTGGAATGCAGCAGGCCAGGCAGCATCTATAGGAAGAAGCACGGTCGACGTTTCGGGCCGAGACGCTTCGTCACGACTAACTGAAAAGAAAGATAGTAAGAGATTCGTAAGTAGGAGGGGGAGGGGGAAATGAAAATTGATAGGAGAAGACCGGAGGTGGTGGGGTAAAGCTGAGAGCTGGAAAGGTGATTGGCAAAAGGGATACAGAGCTGGAGAAGAGAAAGGATCATGGGACAGGAGGCCTAGGGAGAAAGAAAGGGAGACAGGAGCACCAGAGGGAGATGCAGAACGGGCAGAGCGATGGGCAGAGAGAGAGAAAAAAAAGAGGGGGGGAAAAAAACTAAATATATCAGGGATGGGGTAAGAAGGGGAGGAGGGGCATTAATGGAAGTTAGAGAAGTCAATGTTCATGCCATCAAGTTGGAGGCTACCCAGCCGGTATATAAAGTGTTGTTCCTCCAACCTGAGTGTGGCTTCATCTTGACAGCAGAGGAGGCCATGGATAGACATATCAGAATGCGAATGGGATGTGCAATTAAAATGTGTGGCCACTGGAATTTAAAGCACTGGAATTTAAAGATGGAATTTAAAGCAGACAAGTGTGAGGTGTTGTACTTGGGAGGACAAACCAGTGTAGGACTTTCACAGTGAATGGTGGGACACTGAGGAATGCTGTAGAACAAAAGGATTTGGAAATACAGGTCCATAATTTCTTGAAAGTGGCATCATAGGTAGATAGGGTCATAAAGAAAGCTTTTGGTACATTGGCCTTCATAAATCAGAGTTTTGAGTACAAGAGGTGAGACGTTATATAAAAGACATTGGTGAGACCAAATTTGGAGTATCGTGTGTAGTTCTACCTACAGGTCGCCTACCTACAGGAAAGCTATCAATAAGACTGAAGGAACACAGAAATTTTACAAAGATGTTGCCAGAGCTTGAGAACCTTAACTATAGGAAAGGTTGAATAGGTTAGGAGTGTAGGAGAATGGGGGAAGACTTAATAAGGGTATACAAACTTGTAGCAGATAGGGTAAATGCAAGCAGTCTGTTTCTACTAAGGTTGAGTGAGACTAGCACAAGAGGTTATACATTAAGAGTGAGAGGTGAAAATTTAAGGGGAGCCTGAGGGAGAACTTTTTCCACTCAGAAGGTGATGCGAGTATCAAACGAGCTGTCACTGGAAATGATAGATGCAGGTTCAATTGTAACATTCAAAATAAGTTTAGATAAGTACATAGATGGGAGGGCATGGAGGGCTATGTTCCAAGTCGATCAAACTAGGCAGAGTAACAGTTTCGCATGAAGTAATGTGCTGAAAGGCACACTTCTGTGCTGTAGTGTTCTATGAATCCAAACAAACACCAAAGAATCTGCTGTGAATTGGCAATACTTTTAAGAATTTCCATGTACAGAACCCACCAATAAAATGTTGACTTTTAGAAACCTACCTTTGCCTTGCTTTCCTCCACAACATATCTGCGAAGCCGTTGTCCTCTTCCTATGGAGAACCTCAGACCTGCATCTGCTTCACAACCTTTAAGGTCACTTGCTCCTCCAAACATCCGTTTCTCACTTACCACCCTCTTTTCCTGCAAGTTCCAATTGATTCAAATCAATCAAATCATATACTGTAGCTTGGAATAAAAGACAATGTTGTGTTATAATATTACTTTTCATCTAAATGCAATCAAAGGGTAATCTTTCAATAGATTCAGCAGCAACGTATGCACATATAAAAAAAGAATACAGGAAAAATGAGGGGGAGAATGAAACTGGATGAGAAAACGAGTACTTGATGGTCAGCACAAACACGAGAAAACCTGCAGATGCTGGAAATCCAAGCAATACACACAAAAAGCTGGAGGAACTCAGCTGGAGTTTTTTGTGTGTCACTTAATAACCAACATGGTCTAAGTGGAGCAAAGGACCTGTTTCTTGGTTGTATAACCATTATTATAATTGAATTGAAGTCATTGCCCTTATACTGTACATTTTTGCTAAGTATCATGAAAACTCATACTTTAAATTTCCCATCTTCTTTCCATAAATAACCTTCAGAACCCATTGCGATACATCATTGTGGGGGTGGCACAGTAACATAGTGGTTTGCACAACACTCAACAGTACCAGTGATCCAGTTTCAATTCCTCCGCTGCCTCGTAAGGAATTTGTACACTCTCCCCGTGAATGTGTGGGTTTCCTCCAAGTGTTCCAGTTTCATCCCACAGTCCAAAGATGTAGCAGTTGGTCGGTTAAGTGGTCATTGTAAACTGTCCCGTGATTAGGCTAGGATTAAATCAAGGAACTTCAGGGCAGCACAGCTTGAAGGGCTGGAAGGGCCTATTCTGCGTGGTATCTCAATAAAATAAATACCTATCTGAGTCTAGTGCAAACATGCTTGGAAATAGCTTAATTTCCTATCTCTATACTAGTATTTTCTGAGCTTCCAGCTTGACAGCAAAATCAAATGTTTTTAGATTACCCTAGGTTTAATTCAACTTCCACTTTATTACGCCACACTGCCTCTGTCTGGTTGTTATTTAATCAGCCATTGATTCAGCTAATTTTTGGCATAAGCAAATCTCCTTAGTTTATTAAGATACAAATACAATTTGGTCATGTGGTTGACAGCCTAGGTGAGAGCTTCAGGCTGCAGGAAGTCAAGAAAATTGGACACAAAGAGGCAAATGGAATTTTATCCAGGCAATTGCAAGTTAAGGTATTTGGAAGAATAATAATGTCAAAGTTAGCTGTGAGTGTGAGCCGTAAGGAGGATGCAGTAAAGTTCCAGTATGATTGTCAGAGTAGGCAAATGCATAGGTATCTCTGAGATCATCCACTTTTGTTGATGTAAACAAGGAGTTGGCAAAATGAGAATAAGACAGGTACAATGAGACAAAATAGAAATGCTGGAAGTTAGCCAGTCAAGTAGCATCTACGGGAAGAAAAAGTCAATGTTTCAGATCAGGCCCTTTCTCAGAACTGGGGTTTAAAAGAATTAAAACAATCTGCTTTAGTTTCTCTAATATAAAGAAGACCACAATATGAACACAAAATGCAGTAGACTAGATTGGAAAAGCAAGTAAATCACTGGTTCGTGTGATAGAGAGAACCTTTACAAATGAACAAAGGCTGGCAGGGAGTGAGAAAACAAAAGGGGTGGTACAGTAGTGTAGTGTTTATCACAATGCTTTACAGTACCAATGACCTGGGTTCAATTCCAGCCACTAACTGTAAGGAGTTTGTACATTCTTTCCTTGACCTACCACCACTGTCCAAAGGTGTAACGGTTGGCAGGTTAACTAATCATTATAAAATTGTCCTGTGATCATGCTCGGATTAAATCAGGAGACTGCTGGGCAGTGTGGCTTGAAGGGCCTCCTTTATGCTGTATCTAAATAACTAATGAATGATTGTATGGACCCCAGATGGTGCAAAGGGAAAAGTGTTGCATTTCCTCTGGTTGCATGGAATGCTACTAGAGGATAGTTAGTTATGAATGGCAATAGAAGACTGGATCGGAGAATCACTAAGAGAACAGATCCTTTAAAAACTGCAGTAATGGGAACGAAAGAAGATGTGACTGGTGATGGGTGAGTGTAGATGCTGGTAGGAACTGTAGAGGATAATCTCTTGAATGCAAAGTCTGCTGGGATAAGTATCAGGGAAACTCTCATCTTTGTACTTTGTAGGGGAGAAGGCATGAGAGCAGATGTACGGGAAAATAAAGATAATGTGGTTGAGAGCTCTATGTGCCATTGCAAATGGATAGCCAGGTTTCAGGAACAAGGGGAATATTTCAGAAGGCTCCATCATTGGGCCAAATGCAATGGAGAGAAAGAAACTGAGAAAAAGGAACAATGAACTTACAGGTGGTAAGGTAAGAAGAACTATAGTCAAATTAACTGTGGTAGTCTGTGATTTTCTAGATGTTAGTGTCTAGTCTATCTCAAGACAGAATAGAAAGCAGTGTTGAAATTGATAGTCAAAGTAATGATTTTTTTTATATTTCTGTAAGGATGCCTTCTTGAGATACCACCTCTTTAAGATGGCCTCAGTTGTGGGGTGAGTTGGGATGGAGCTAGCTGAGTCTGCAGCAACTTGTGATCATATGCATTGCAGCCTCCATACCAGGCTGTGATGCAACTAATTGGAATGATCTCCACTGTAAATCTGCAAGAGCATTTAGTGACATACCAAATCTCCTCAAATTCCTAATGAAGTAACTGCCCATTGAAAGAGACCCAGCAATGGTAATTCCAATCTGTTGTTGGAGACAAGAGCTTGTGGTGGAAACTTCTTTCCACTTACCAGCTTATGTCTGGATGTCATCAAGTCTCAATGCATGCAGGCCTGGCCAACCCCACTTGCTAAGAATTTGTCAATGGAAATGAACATTGTACAATCATTGGTGAACCTCCGAAGTTCATAAGCATTTTACTTTATCTGGTTTACAGGTCCAACTATTAGACATAGTATCACCCAGCTGATGCCCATTGATTCCAGTTTTACACGATTTCTTAAGCTTTCTATAGGTCAAATGTTGCCTTGATCTCAAGGGTAATCTCCCATTTCATGCTGGAATTTAGCACTTTTGCCCTTCTGTGGGCCAAGGCTGCAAAGACATCAGAAGTTAACTACCATGCAACCCAAACAGGCAACTGTGTGCATCTTAGAAACATAGAAAACCTACAGCACCATACAGGCCCTTCGGCCCACAAAGTTGTGCTGAACATGTTCCTACCTTAGAAATTATTAGACTTCCCCATAGCCCTCTATTTTTGTAAGTGCCATGTACCTATCCAAAAGTCTCTTACAAGACTCTATCGTATCCACCTCCACCAACATTGCCGGCAAGCCTATTCCACACACTCACCACTCTGAGTAAAAAAGTTACCCCTGATATCACCTCTGTACCTACTTGCCAGCATCTTAAACCTGTGTCTTCTTGTGGCAACCATTTCAGTCCTGAGAAAAAGCCTCTGACTATCCACACAATCAATGCCTCTCATCATCTTATACACCTCTATCAGGTCACCGCTCATCCTCCGTTGCTCCAAGGAGAAAAGGCCGAGTTCACTCAACCTCTTTCAATAAGGTATGCTCCCCAATCCAGGTAACATCCTTGTAAATCTCCTCTGCACCCTTTCTATGGCTTGGGTGCACAATCTTATTGTGAATAAATGCTGAATAGGTGCCACCTGACTGCAGAGTTAACAACACCTTCCCTCAATTTGATGGCTGGGTAGAGACTGATTTTGTGGTAGGTGGATGGCATTTGTCAGGCAGACATCAGTGTTGCTCTGACAGCTTGGCTATATGCCCATTTTATTCTGGAATACAGGCCTTCAGCACTACAGCAGAATGTTGTCTGGCCCATTGCCTTTCACATATCCATTACTCTCAGCTGTTTCTTTCATCAAAAGAAATGAAACAGGTTGAAGTTTGATCTCTGTGATGGAGATGTCTTCAAAAGGAAGCCAGAGAGACCATGCACTTAAGCATTTCTGTCTGAATGTAGTAGCAGAAGCTTTTGCTTTGGGCTTTGCTCAATCACTCACATGCTGGGACCCATCTTGTTGAGGATGGTGATAGCTTTAGGCCTGCCTCCTCTCATTAGCTACCTCTTTGCCCATCACGATTCATGATTAGATGTGACAGGACTGCAGAGCTTTGATCCAATCACTGATTGAGAAACATGAGAAAAATCTGCAGACGCTGCAAATTGAAAGCAACACACACAAAATGTTGAAGTAACTTAGCAGGCCAGGCAGCATCTATAGAAAGGAATAAATAGGCGATATTTTAGGCCAAGACCCTTAATCAGCACATTCCTGATGAAAGGTGTTGGGACAAAATGTCAACTGTTTACTCTTTTCCATAGATGCTGTCTGTCCTGCTGAGTTTCTCCAGCATTTTGTGACTGATTGTGGAACCTCACTGCCATGTCTGTATGATTAAGTATTTGCTGCATTCCACCATGCATTTTAATGCACACTTTCACCAGGTTTTACCACTGTTAAACATATACAAACATTCTGGTAAGGTGATTCCGGTAAGATGGCAGCCTGCTCGATCGCAGCAGCTTCTATGGAGTCAACCAAAGATGTTATTGTCTATTTTATATATTGTTTTTACACTCTGCTGGATATAAAGAACTTAAAGTACTGCAGGTTTACCCCAACGAGTTTCGTGGTGGTGGTGAAGCTGAACTTGGTGTGGTTTGTGCTGCTGCCTGCATCAGAGAGGCAGAGGAATTGGTGCGATGGAGGTATGCAGTCTAACAACGAGCAATCATCTTAGTCACTTTTCTTGCGATCTCAAGACCCTGTTGGACACTATTGGTGTGGATGCCGCAAGTCTGATTCACTGACTTATTGGCAAACAACAGGGGTGGTTGGTGAGAGAGCTGTGTGGCCTCAGTTGAGGCAAGGACTAGACTTCAAGCCATGGTGTCACCTGTTTACAGCCACCCAGGAGAAAGGAGTTGCAATTGGTGTGCTCCACCGGAGTGCCGGGGGCAGTGTGGCACGGTATCCAAGCTGAGTCATTGCTGATCTCCGTGTACACCTGGCAGAAGACAAACCATATTGTGTTCAACTGCAGACTGCTGCAACATTCATGGACTCAGAGGGTTGTACTACTTTTTTTTGTGTGACTATATTTTACAGACATCTTATACAGTTGAAGTCAGAAGTTTACATACACTTAGGTTGAAATCATTAAAACTCATTGTTTAACCACTCCACAGATTTCATATTAGCAAACTATAGTTTTGGCAAGACGTTGAGGACATCTACTTTGTGCATGACACAAGTAATTTTTCCAACAACTGTTTACAGACAAATTATTTCACTTTTAGTTGACTATATCACAATTCCAGTGGGTCAGAAATTTACAAACAAAATCAAAAGATATCAGCCAAGACCTCAGAAAAAAAAAATTGTGGACCTCCACAAGTCTGGTTCATCCTTGGGAGCAATTTTCAAATGCCCGAAGGTGCCACGTTAATCTGTACAAACAATAGTACGTAAGTATAAACACCATGGGACCACGCAGCCATCATACCGCTCAGGAAGGTGGCACATTCTGTCTCCTAGAGATGAACATACTTTGGTGCGAAAAGTGCAAATCAATCCCAGAACAGCAGCAAAGGACCTTGTGAAAATGCTGGAGAAAACAGGTGGACAAGCATCTATATCCACAGTAAAACGAGTCCTATATCGACATAACCTGAAAGGCTGCTCAGCAAGGAAGAAGCCACTGCTCCAAAACCACCATAAAAAAGCCAGAGTACAATTTGCAAATGCACGTGGGGACAAAGATCTTACTTTTTGGAGAAATATCCTCTGGTCTGATGAAACAAAAATTAAACTGTTTGGCCATAATGACTATCATTGTGTTTGGAGGAAAAAGGGTGAGGTTTGCAAGCCCAAGAATACCATCCCAACCGTGAAGCATGGGGGTAGCAGCATCATGTTGTGGGGGTGCTTTGCTACAGGAGGGACTGGTGCACTTCACAAAATAGATGGCATAATGAGGAAGGAAAATTACGTGGATATATCTCAAGACATCAGCCAGGAAGTTAAAGCTCAGTCGCAAATGGGTCTTCCAAATGGACAATGACCCCAAGCATACCTCCAAAGTTGTGGCAAAATTGCTTAAGGAAAACAAAGTCAAGGTATTGGAGTGCCCATCACATAGCCCTGACCTCAATTCAACAGAAAATTTGTGAGCAGAACTGAAAAAGCGTGTGCGAGCAAGGAGGCCTACAAACCTGACTCAGTTACACCAGTTCTGACAAAATTCAGACAAAATTCCAGCAACTTATTGTGAGAAGCCTGTGGAAGGCTACCCAAAACATTTGAATTAAACAATTTAAAAGCAATGCTACCAAACACTAACAAAGTGTATGTAAACAACTTAACCCACTGGGAATGTGATGAAAGAAATAAAAACTGAAATAAATCATTCTCTCTAGTATTATTCTGACATTTCACATTCTTAAAATAAAGTAGTGATCCTATCTGACCTAAGACAGGGAATGTTTTCTAGGATTAAGTGTCAGGAATTGTGAAAAACTGAGTTTAAATGTATTTGGCTAAGGTATATGTAAACTTCTGACTTCAACTGTATGTGCCTTCAGCTGTGCTTAACTGTTGGTACTGTTTTTTGCAACTTAACTCTGGAGTAACACTGTTCAATTTAGCTGTATTCATGTATGGCTGAATGACAATTAAACTTGAACATTAAAATTGGAGCAGGCCAATGAGACCGCTGAACTTCTTCCACTATAAGATCACTGCTGATCTGCACGTAACCTACTCTCTGCATTCAACATGTTATAACCCTTTCTCCCCTTGTTCATCAAAACACTGCTTTAAAAATATTCAGCCACTGCTTCCACCAACCATCCTTTGAGAAAGAGACCTAAAGGCTAGTGACCCTCCAACGATATTTTTTTCCTAATTTGCTTAAAAGATCAATACCCTATTTCTAAACAGCAAACTGCATTTCTTGATTTTTCCACAAGAGCAAACTTTTTCCCTCTCGTATCTAACCTCCAAAACTACTCCAGAATTCAAAATGTTTAAGCCCAGCTTTCCAACCTTCCCTTAAGCAACAACTAGCCAATTCTGTCTCACAACTGCTTCTAACACATTACTGTAATATCCTTCATTAAAAATGGAGACCCATACTGTACACAGTACTCCAGAGGTCTCAAATATTCCTGAAAGAAGCATAACCTTCTTACTTTTGTATTTAATTGGCTTACAGTAATAATCAACAGCACTTGTTGACTCTATTACCGGTTACACCTGCACAAATCATGTACCAAAGCATCCAGATGCTTCTGTATCTTAGAGCTCTATACTGTACTTTTAAATATGTTTTCTCCCCCCATTTAATTGATAAGGTGGACAATTTAATTTACCTCCATTATACTTCACTTGACCAGATCACTGTCAATCACTTAATGTACCTATAACAATTTAAATTTCTTTATGCCCTTTTCATGATTTACTTATTTGTGTCACTCTCTCTAACCTGCAAGTCATATACCGAACCACTGGGATTTCTGAACAATTGGATAGCAGATAACCAGTGTTTTACTCTACCTTGATTTTTTCCCCCAAATGCCTTGCTTTAATAACTGCTTTCAATATTTTCCCCTGGATTCAATAAAGCTTTCTCTTCAGTTTGCAAGTTCTCTTTCAATATTTTTATTAGTTTCTGCATAAAGGAATACAGAGTACAAGAAGATATAAGTCAAAAGAAAAAAAGTAGTACCAAATACATTGTATTAAGAATACAGTTACAATCACAAAACCCTGTATTCATAAAAATTAAATTTAAATCAAAATATTGAAATATAATAATCGTTAAAACAGAAAAAAATCTAAACCCACTACCAAAGTCAGAGCTGTTAGGAAAAGTGAGATAAAAGGGAACAAAACCCCTATCATATAATAAAATATATTAGCCACCATCTGTACTTTTACAACAAATCAAAGATTTTGAAAATAACTCAAAAATGGTCCAAAACTGTGAATTAATGAAGCTTCTCCATTATTACATCTATCACAGAAAGGAGATATATCTGAATAAAAACAAGATAACTTATCTTTAGACATGTAAGCCCTATGAACCACTTTAAATTGTAAAAGAAAATGACAGGCACATAATGATGAAGTGTTAACCAATTTAAAAATTTCATTCCAAGTTTCCTCAGAAAATTAAGTCTGTAAATCTTGTTCCCAAAGATTTTAAATTTTGTCTATAGAAACATTTCTCATCCCTAGCAACATATCATAAATATTGGATATTGAACCATTATAAAAAATTTCAAATTAAAAATTACATCTAATAAGTCCTTATCGGAACTTATATGAAATGTATATAGTTGAGAACGCAGGAAGTCTCTAATTTGAAAATAATGAAAACAATGAGTTTTGGGTCAACAATATTTAGCAATATTCATTTGCTCAAATGAAAGAAGACTTCCTCCAACAAACAAATCCTGGAAGTATTTAATACCCAATCTATCCCATTTTTCAAAAGCTAAATCAGTCATTGAAGGTTTAAAAAAATTGTTAAAACAAATGGGACTAGACAAAGAAAATCTCAATAGACCAAAGAATTTCCTAAATTGTACCCAGATCCTCAAAGTATGTTTAACTACCAAATTTTCAGTTAGTTTACTATAAGATAAAGGGAGTGAGGATCCGTGAAGAGAAATTAATAGAAAATTTATTAACAGAGTTAGCTTCTAAAGAAACCCATTTTGGACAGTCCTCACGGTTAATATAATATGTCCAAAACGTAAGATTTTGTATATTGACTGCCCAATAATAAAAGCTAAAATTTGGTAAAGCTAAACCTCCATTCTTCTTAGATTTTTGAAGATGAACTTTATTTAGTCGAGAATGTTTGTTTTTCCATATATAAGATATAATTCTTAGAATCAAGACAATCAAAAAAGGATTTAGGAATAAAAACAGGTAATGCCTGAAAAAGATATATAAATTTAGGTAAAACGTTCATTTTAATAGAGTTGATTCGGCCAATCAAGGATAACAAAAAAGGTGACCAGTCCTTTTTACAAAATTCAGTAAGCTAAGAAAATTTTCATTAAGTAGGCATTTATAATTCTTGGTAATTGTTACACCCAAATAGGTAAATTGATTTTTTTACAATTTTAAAAGGAAGGTTAGTATTAACTGATAACAAATTATTCAGAGGAAAAAAGTTCACTCTTCTGTAAATTCAGTTTGTATCCTGAAAATTGGATAAAACAAGTAGAGAAAGCACAGGAGGTAGTGAAGTCTCGACATTAAAAATAAAAAGCAATAGGTCATCAGCATAAAGCGAAACTTTATGAATAGTCCCTCTCCTTAGAATACCAGTAATATCATTAGATTCTCGAAAAGCAATAACTAATGGTTCTAAAGCCAAATCAAAAAGCAAAGGGCTCAGGGGACAACTACATTAAAGTTTAAAAGGTTTGGAATACTGAAAATTAGTAAGGACCCTGGCAGAAGGAGATAGACACAGTAATTTAATCCATTGAATAAAATCGGGCCCACAATTAAATTTTTCTGAAGTTTTAAATAAACAACTCCATTCAACCCGATCAAAAGCCTTCTCAGTGTCCAAAGAAATCACGCATTCTGATATCTCCTTAGAAGGGGAATAAATAATGTTTAATAAACAATGAATAATAAAGTGGGAACATCCATTTTTAATAAATCCTGTCTGATCATCAGAAATGATAGATGGCAAAATATTTTCAATTCTATGGGCCAGAACTTTAGATAGGCTTTTAGTATCAACATTAAGTAAAGAAATTGGTCTGTATGAAGAGCATTCAGTTGGGTTCTTATTCTTTTTAAGAATAAGCGAAATAGAAGCTTCATAAGAAGATTGTGGCAACCTTCCCAACTTAAAGAAGTCTGAGAAAACTACACATAAATGAGGTATAAGCAGTGAGGAAAAAGCCTTACAAAATTCTGCAGAAAATCCATCAAGACCTGGAGCCTTCCCCGAGTGCAAGGAATGTATAGCCTCGGCAATTTCCTTATACAAAATAGGTTGATCCAACTGTTTTCTGTTATCAACAGAATGTGTAGGAATGTTTAATTGATCTAAAAAATTATTCATTACAGTGTTATCTTTGGGAGGATCAGAACTATAAAGTTTAGAATAAAATTCTTTAAAAATATTGTTTATTTCTAAATGGTCAATTGTCCTATCACCATTGACTTTACAAATTTCTTTAATTTGCCATTTAGCTATAAAGGTTTTTAATTGGTTAGCCAATAATCTACCCATTTTGTCTCTGTGGATATTAAATTGACTTATCTTTTAAAATTGAGTTTCAATTGGATATATTAAAAGATGATCATATTTAGTTTGAATTTCAACACACCTTTTATATAAAGCAGGATCTGGAGCCAAGGCATATTTTTGATCTAATTGTTTTAACTGATTAGCTAACTCAATTCTCTCTTTATTAGCTTTCTTCTTGACACTTGCAGTATAGGAAATAATTTGACCTCTAATAAAAGCCTTAAAGGCATCCCATCTAATAATTCTCTTCAAAACAAAAGAATAATTTGTCTCTCCAGAAATTTTAAGAAATCTTTATCAGATAACAAACCAAGATCTGTTTATTTGAGGAAGACCAAGGAGATTTAAAGATAAAAGCATCAGAGCATGATCTGAAACAGCAATTTCTTTGTATTCACAGGATCGATCTAAAGGGATTATTTGACTATCAATAAAAAAGTAATCAATCCTGGAATACGTATGATAGACATGAGAAAAAAACAAATACTCCCTATCTAGTGGATGCAAGAAACGCCATATATCAACAATACTGTATTTCATTAAAATAGATTGAATAAACAAAGCTGATTTATTAAGTGTCGCTGTTTTAAAGGATGGCCTATCTAAAACTGTATCTAACCAACAATTAAAATCTCCTCCCATTACCAATGAGTAAAGGCTCAAATCTGGCAGAAACAAAAAAAAAACTATCAAAAAGTCCTGGATCATCTGTAGTCGGAGCATACAGATTGGCAAATACCATTAATTTATTATCTGATTTTCCTGACACTTTGACAAAACGCCCATTAGTACCAGACACTACTTTATGTTGGACAAGGGGAACTGTATTATCCATAAAAATTGAAACTCCTCTAGACTTAGCATGGAAAGAGGAGTAAAAATGCAGTCCATTCCATCTACTGAAAAGACGTAAGTTGTCACAATTACGTACATGTGTTTCTTGTAAAAAAAATAATTGGGGCCTTAAGTTTTTTTTAATATAGGCAAAAATCTTATTCTGCTTCACAGGGTGATTTAATCCTTTCACATTAAGACTGAGTAAATTAATAGTATGACCCATTATTAATACTATTTAATAGAGAAATTAAAGTAAAAACCAGTAAAATGAACATTAAAACCAAACAATAAGCCTTGAAATACAGTAACCAAGCAACAGATTTGGCTAACATCCCAAAACAACTCCTAGAAAAAGACACCCCCCTCCTTCCTCCCAAAGTCAGAAGGCCAGCCAAAAGAAGGCTGGCAGCTACAACTAATGACATCACCCTCACAAACAGCCTGCTGATTGACTCCTAATTAATTCCAAGGTCAACTGTATTCCAGTAGACTAAATAATAGCCAAAAAACAAACTTAGCCCTCATAACAAGGACACAAATAGATTAATTATTAGAGTTTCAAAACAATAGAATAAAAAATACCCAAACTAAGCCATATTGATTAAAAATAAACCTCAAGAGAAGTGTATGAAATAATAAAAAAACTAATCAAAATTCATAACAATACACTGGGTACTAACTCATTAAAATCTTATTCTCTAAGCAAAGCATTAAATCACAAGGAAGTTTAGCTGCAAAAGTTCACCAAAAGTAAGAGAAGCAATTATTCATATAGCAAGATACTAAACAGTCAATCCATTGTCTTTAAAAAATCCTGGGCTTCTCCACTCGGGCGAAACCATTCTTTAGAACCATTTTGCAGAGTGATTCTAAGATGACCAGGATAATGAAGAGTCGGCTTTAAAACTTTGTTAAAAAGCTCCAAAATAACCTCTTTGAATTTAGCACGCTCATTCATGACCTCGGGTGAAAAATCCTTGACAATCCTGATCTCCTGACCCTTGTAATCAATCATTCCTCTTCAACAAGATTCACGAATTAAACATTCCTTTGTTTGAAATTCATGTAAACAAATTATAACTGATCTGGGCTTGGCTCCAAGAGGTGGTCTAGGGACCGGCAATTGATGAGCTCGATCGATCATAGGTGCAGACGGTAAGATTTTAGGAAATAATTGTACCAAAAAACTTGCAAAGAATTCAGTATGCTGATCACCTTCCATTAACTCTTCAAAACCCAGAATTTGTAGGCTATTCCTTCTGCTTCTGTTTTCTAAATTGATTATCTTCTGTCTTAATTTCTCATCAGATTTATATTGCTTTTCACAGAGCTTTTGCAGGTCATCAATACTTGCATCCAAAATTGTCCAAGTTTCTTCATTCTCTTCTATTCATTTACCATGCTCGGTTAAGGTTTTTTGACTAGAATCCAATTTTGCGTCCATTAGTTTAAATTCAGATCGAAGTTGTTGGAACTCATCGGAAGATTATTTTCTATGTTTACGAAGCAAAACCATTATAGAATCCAAAGGTGCAGGAGCATAATCTTTTTTAGTACCTTTGGCACTCCTCGTACTCATGGTAAAAAATATCACGTTTAAAAGTGAGGTTTCAAAACAGATTGGAAACAGTAAAGTGAGATAGGAGTGACTGCAAGAAGCTGTTACTCCATTCACAACCAGCAGGAGAATCATTTGCAAGTTCTGAATTGACCATTAAAAACAATATGAGAACTGCTGACTCTTCTAGAAATGGAAAGGGATGCCAGAAAGAAGATAGGTAGCCAATAAAGTAATGCTGTATTTCTGCAGGGCTTTATACAGTTCTAATCAAAGGATTTGTTGACAATCCAGACATTCTCAATCCCATCCTTAATACTCCTTCTCCTCTCTGAGTGATCATGGGCCCAGAATTCCCAGGAATCAGTGTGGATTTACATTTTAGTTTTGAAAGAAGCCTTTAGACACTTCCTTGTCTCATATCCTCGGGTGATCTCTTCCTATGACAGAACTCAGAATAAGGTATTTATTTTGGAAGTCTGCAGTCATATGGTCTACCCAATGGAACTGGCAATGTACAAACCCCATTTCCAGAATAGTTGGGATATTTTCCAAAATGCAATAAAAACAAAAATCTGTGCTATGTTAATTCACATGAACCTTTATTTAACTGACAAAAGTACAAAGAAAATATTTTCGATAGTTTTATTGACCAACTTAATTGTATTTTGTAAACATACACAAATTTAGAATTTGATGGCTGCAACACACTCAACAAAAGTTGGGACAGAGGCATGTTTACCATTGTGTTACATCACCTTTCCTTTTAACAACACTTTTTAATCATTTTGGAACTGAGGATACTAATTGTAGTAGATTTGCAATTGGAAATTTTGTCCATTCTTGCTTGATATAAGACTTCAGTTGCTCAACAGTCCATGGTCTCCGTTGTCTGATTCTCCCCTTCATGATGCACCATACATTTTCAATAGGAGATAGATCTGGACTGGACTGGCAGGAGGCCAGTCAAGCACACGCACTCTGTGTCTACAAAGCCACGCTGTTGTAGCCCGTGCAGAATGTGGTCTGGCATTGTCCTGCTGAAATAAGCATGGAAGAGACGTCGCCTTGATGGCAACATATGCCTCTCTAAAATCCTAATATACGCCTCAGAGTCAATGGTACCTTCACATACATACAACTCACCCATGCCGTGGGCACTGATGCACCCCCATACCACCACAGATGCTGGCTTTTGCACCTTTCACTGATAACAATCAGGATGGTTGTTTTCATCTTTGGCACAGAGAACTCGACGCCCGTTTTTTCTGAAAACTAGCTGAAATGTGGACTCATCTGACCACAGCACATGGTTCCAAAGCCTTTTGGTCCATCTGAGATGAGCTTGGGCCCAGAGAACTCGCTGGCATTTCTGCATAGAGTTGATGTATGGCTTCCTCCTTGCGTAATACAGTTTCAAGTTGCATTTCTGGATGCAGCGACGGACTGTCGGACTGTGTTAAGTGACAATTGTTTTCTGAAGTACTCCCGAGCCCAGGTGGCTATAATTGTCACAGTAGCATGACGGTTTCTTAGGCAGTGCTGCCTGAGGGCTCGAAGATCACGCACATTCAACAGTGGTTTCCGACCTTGCCCTTTACGCACTGAGATGTCTCTGAATTCTCTGAATCTTTTCACAATATTATGTACTGTAGATGTCGAAAGACCTAAATTCTCTGCAATCTTGCATTGGGAAATGTTCCTTTTGAACTAACTAACAATTCTCTCACGAATTTTGGCACAAAGGGGTGAGCCACAATCCATCCTTGCTTGCAAAGACTGAGCCTTTGATGGACGCTACTTTTATACCCAGTCATGATACCTCACCTGCTACCAATTAGTCTGCTTAATGTGGAGTCTTCCAAACCAGTGTTACTTGAATATTCTGTGCACTTTTCAATCTTATTTTAACTCTGTCCCAACTTTTGTTGAGTGTGTTGCAGCCATCAAATTCTAAATTTGTATATATTTACAAAATACAATTCAGTTGGTCAGTAAAACTATTGAAAATCTTTTCTTTGTACTTTTGTCAGTTAAATAAGGGTTCACGTGAATTAACATATTACAGATTTTTGTTTTTATTGCATTTTGGAAAATATCCCAACTTTTCTGGAAATAGGGTTTGTATTTAGTACCTTGGTGCTGGGATTTTGGCCTGGCTTGCCCAGTGAATTCCAAAGGTCTTGACATCATTGATGGATGTTCTAGCAATTTTGATTCACCAAACTGGTTCTACAAGTAGCAAGTTTTCCATATGAGAAGAAATTAAGTAGATTAGAACTTCATTCTTTAGATCTTAAAAGGATAAGAGAATATTTCATTGAAATTTAGAGAGTTTGATAAACTAGGTGTAAGGAGGAATAAAGTCTTCTTGGGCTTCCATCTGGGTACAGGTATCAATTGTAACTAATGTTCCGATGACAAACTCTGACATCTTCTTCATCTCTGATATAATCGATACCAGTACCCAGCTGGAAGCCCAAGAAGAGCCTATTTATCATGTACACCAGGAAAGCACTAGGTACTTTTTTTTAAGGTGTAAGGAGCATATTTACCCTGGCTGGTGAATAAGATCCAGAGGCGAGTCAGTGAAAATAAAGGACAGGGTTCTTAAAAATGAGGAAAACTGTCTTAATTCAGAAGCTTTAGATTTCCCTGTCACAGACATCAGCAGAAGCAAAGTCATCATGTTCAGCCAAAGAGGTGATAACTCAGAATCAAGGGATAATGGGATAGAGCTGGAATATGGCAAAGAGATGGGATATCAGACACAATCTTGATGAATAGATGAAGGGCCAGACAGACTTCTTATACTTCTATGCATGTTATTTCAACTTCCAGTTGCATGTTAGTTCAACTTCCCTTCCCATACCAACTTGTCTATCCTCTGCTTTCTCCACTACCAGGACAAATGCAAATTGGAAGACACCTCTATTTGTATAGAAATATAAGTAAAGACATGAGTGAGTACGTATGCTGTAATCTGGAGCAAAAAATAAAAGTTTTTCCATTTGGGTAGCTACAGTCTAATATCATGGCAACGGAACTGTACAATTTCAGGTAGCCTACTTCCCCACATTCCCTTTGCACTTCCTCCAACCTTTCCTATTCCTGCCCTCACCCTCTCATTAGCTATACTCATCACCATCCTCTCACCCACATATCTGTCTACCAGAATTTCTTCTCCCTTCATTAACTTTTCCAGTCCTGACTCTATCTGCCCATCTTTCCTTCCCCTCCATTCTGATTCTACCCATCACGTACCAGCCTGTTTCACCCTGCCTTCACTTCTACACACTGATCATCTTACCTCTACATGCTCTGTCCTAATACAGGGTTTCAATCCAAAACGGCAATCTTCCATTTGCCTCCAGATGCTGTTTGTCCAACAGTTTATTTTTTGGCTCCAGATTACAGCATGTATTCACTCATTTCTCTTCTCATATTCCTGAACAAGGTGAAGCTTCTTTCAAGTCTCAAGTGCCTGCTGTGTGTAATTGAGCTCGCTAAAACATACATGATGAGACGAATCACAGTTGCCCAGAAGACCATAAATTTTGAACCAAGTCTGACAGGCTGATCTTCCAACAATCATTTCCTCAATTAAAGGCTATGCTGATAGATTAAAGGCAACAGTGCCTCAGTTGTACAGGGCATTAATGAGACAACATCTAGAGCGCAATGGTGTTCTTCATATTTTAGTAATGATGATAAATGTATTAGAAACAGTGCAGAGAAAGTTTACTTGAAGTATTTTTAAGGTGGAGGTAGGTAGATACAAGATATTGGGCGATTAATATTTCAGTAGTATTTGAGAAATGTTGTAAATATATATTTTAATTAAGCAATCTTGTTTAAATAATTCATTATGGGTTATATGCAAAAATATTCAAACTGCATGTGTCATGATGTTACAGCGTGAAACATGCGCACCTTGCTTAAAGTAAACATGAAGTTAGACTCAGATTCTGGACTCCCTTGGCTTTCTTCCAATTAGTTTCATGTTTTGGAGTCTCAAAACTGAACGGTGATAACAAACACGCCATGCTGGGCTTGTATGTGATAAAAACATGAAAGCCAACATTGTGGGTATGCGATTAGCTGAGACAGCTACAATTTGATTGGATATCCATTCACTATTTGCATGGCACATCCCCAGCAATAAAACAAATTGTAAGTGAATTAAGAAAGATACTGGATGATGTCACAGCAGTGTTCAAGGATGGCTTACAACACTCAAAAATACTGTTAAATGAAAATGCCACACCCAAGTTTTGCAAAGTCCGTTTGGTACCTTATGCCATCCGTGATAAAGTAGCCAATGAGCTAGATTGCATGGAAGATTAAGGAATTCTTTCCTAGAGTGAATAGAGCCCATTAGTAATGCCAGTGGTCCCAGTAGTCAGGAAGAATGGGACTGTCAGCATCTGAGGTGATTTTAAGGTAATCATCAACCCAGTACTGAGTAGATCAATACCTTCTGCCCTCTTCGCAAACCTTTTTGCAGGAAAACACCTTAGCAAAATGGATTTAGCTGAGGCCTACCTACAGATGGATATGGAAGAAGAGTCCAAATTGTTTCTCACTATAAACACTCAAAGGGCTTTATCGCTGTAACAGGCTTATATTTTGGAAAAGCATCTGCAGTGTTGCAGAAAGCCATGGACCAGGTGTTGCAAGGCTGCCCAGGTACCTGATTGACATCATTGTTACTGGTAAGGATGACAAGGAACATCTCCAAAATCTCAAGATTATGGGCTCAGAGCATGGCACAACAACTGAGAATTATTAAAGCAAGCATCACTTACTGTCAACATCATCAATGCACGAGGATCACACTTGTGCAGAGAAAATACAAGGTGCAGTGGATGTCCCAAGACCAAAGGATGTATCTCAGTTGCAGTCCTTTTTAGGATTTATCAATTACTATAATAGGTTCCTGACAAGCTTGGCTACTCTGCTCCACATTTTAAGTTTATTACTACAGATTGAAAAGAAATGGCAATGGACAAAGTAGTGTGAGGTGGTTTTCAGAAAGGTAAAGGAAATGGTGATATCAGACACTGTACTCATTAGTGTGGCACGTGGCCAAGTGGTTAAGGCTTCGGTCTAGTGATCTGAATGTTGCTAGTTTGAGCCTTAGTTGAGGCAGCGTGTTGTGTCCTTGAGCAAGGCACTTAACCACACGTTGCTCTGCGACGACACTGGTGCCAAGCTGTGTGGGTCCTAATGCCCTTCCCTTGGACAACATCTGTGGCATGGAGAGGGGAGACTTACACCATGGGCAACTGCAAGTCTTCCATGCAACCTTGCCCAGGCCTCAGTCATCATCGAAAATCAATGGACAGCTGAAGAGAAGAGTCATACATTATGATTCGCATTGTCCAGTGAAGCTTGCCTGGGATGCCTGACCTTATGGTACCGGTGCAGTCATGTCACATGTTATGAGTGATGGAAGTGAATGCCCTATAGACTTTGCACCATCTTCCCTCACTGCTGCAGAGAAAAATTATGCACAGGCTGACAGAGGACTTGAGTCAGGTTTGGGGTGTAAAATGTTTCAACCAGTTCTTGTATGGGAGAGTATTTACCATCGTTACTGATAATTAACCATTGGTGTCCATTTTCAATTCACAGAAGGTTGTTCCAGTAATAGCAGCATCAAAATGCAGAGATGGTCTCTGTTTCTTGGAGGACATAATTATAAGATTGAAATCAGGAGGATGACTAATCATGGAAATGCTGACGGATTGTCCCAATTACCCTTGGCAAAGTAAATACTGGAAAAAATTTACTAAATAATGACATTCCTCTTGAATTATTCTCCCTAAGGCAAATCAAAAGTCTGTTACAGCAGAGATGATCCAGAGTGAAACCAGAAAAGACTCCACACTGTCTCAGGTCTACATGGATATCCAAAATGGCTGGAATATGCAGGAGAAACTCTAGTTCCCCAATTTTTCCCCAATCGCCAAGATGAACTTGCCCTTTATGGAGATTGCCTTATGTGGGGATTGAGAGTTGAGAGTCTAAGCTGAAAGCTCAAGTGTTGCAGAAGCTACATGCCAGTCAGCTAGCTGTGGTTAAAATGAAAGTGTTGGCTCAAAGCTTTGTCTGGTGTCCTGGGATAGATCTGCATATCAAGCATCTTGCCATGCACTGTGCAGGATGCCAATATATCCACAAGATGACAAGAGTAGACCCTCTCTTTCTCTGGGAATGGCCTCATTGCCCTGGCAGAGGATTAATGTAAATTTTGCCAGACCATTCATGGGCACAAACCTCTTGGTAGTAGTGGATGCAACTAGGAAGTGGCTAGAAATGTTGCCATTCGCCTTCACTACAGCCTCGCACACTGTTGATGTGTTGAGAAGTGTCTTCGCAAGGACTGGTGTTCTAGAACACTTAATGACAATAGACCACAGTTTGTTACAAAACAGTTTCAGTCGTTCCTAAAAATGATTAGAATAAGACACATCATGTCTGTACCATTCCACCCAGCTACAAATGGTTTGGTGGAAAAGTTTGTCCAGAGTCTAAAGAACACACTACACTGACCCTGAACCAGAAGTTGGTCAATTTCCTCCTTGCATATCGTAATGCAGCACACTCATCAGGTTTGCTGTTCCTGTATCAGCACTGTGTTAGTGCTTACATCTCCTCAAACCCAATCTCAGAACGAGTATGCAGTACAAACAGCTGAGTCAGGTGATCAAAAATGGGTACTTGGAAAGACGACTTGAGTCCGGTATCACTCAAAAGAACGGTGGCCAGGGCAGTCAGAACCACTTCTGAAATCCCAATTCCTACAACCACCAGAGGAGATCCCAAGACCTGAGACTGTTTCACCTGCCAAGCAGAGTGACCCCCTTGTCAGTAAAGACAATATTCCACAAGAGTAAGAAAGTCTCCAGTGATTAAATCTTTAGATCTGAATGGGACAATTTAAAAATTTACCATGTTGTAGTTGTATTTTATAGTATACTGTATATACAAGTTGAGATATATTCTACATTGAGTTGGGAGTTTATAGCTAAGAGAAGTGTTGTGTATATAATATTTCAATAATGTTTGAGTAATCCTGTAAATATGTTGTTTGATTAAGCATCCTTTGTTTAAATAATTAATTACAGGTTAGTGATACATGCGCACCTTGCTTAAAGTAAACATGAAGTCAGAATCAGATTCTAGACTTCCTTGCTTTTCTTCAATTATTTTTTATCTTTTGGAGATACAAAACTTAAGACAAGAAAGGGGATGACTGATTACAGTGGGAAGACAGGAATGCAGATAGGAGTTTACAGCCGATTGTAAATGACAGAATATACTTGAAGGACTTCAGTTTCTACCCCCTTTTTTACTCCCTCCATTTCTCCCTCTCGCAACAGTGTTATTTCAATACAGTGCCTATAGAAAGTATTCGCCCAGCCCCCCCGGAAGTTTTCATGTTTTATTATTTTACAACATTGAATCACAGTGGATTTAATTTGGGATTTTTTGACACTGATCAACAGAAAAAGACTCTTCAATGTCATCTCTTAGAATTTTGAGCTGCAGTCTATAGCAGGGTACTTGCCTAGCTTTAGTCCCTTTAATTTCTCCAGTACTTTCTGTTAGTGCTATTAATTTTATTCCTAACTTAGGACCTGCCTTCCTGATCTAACACAATCTGAATAAATGTGTCTGTAGGATACATATTCCAAAAGATATTCATGTTTAATTCAAGCCATACCATGTCAGCCCAGGTAAAGATCATTCACTTAGTATTACCCATCCTATGTTCTTGATCAAAAGCTATGGACATATAACACATCAGGTCAGTTTTCCAAATTTCTGCAAATGCCCCAGATTAGGTTGCATGTGGAGAGAAAAATAAGTATTGAAACTCAAATATTCAGGTCAGATATGTTTCAGCAGATCTCTACTTGTCTTCTTTTCCCCCAGCTCTGCCTTGTTTCTCTTCTGTAGCATATTATATTTGTTTAATACCTCAGCTAGTACTTCATCTCCTGCTATAATTTTTGTCACTGCCTTTATTCTTTGCTACTTTCTTTCTTTGACATTTTTTATACCTTGGTAGTTCTTACTCATTTGCTCACACAATATGTTATCCTTCTGTTCTCTTTTTGGCCATTCATCTTTGCTCTTGAAACTTCATGAATGCTTAAGCAAGTTAAACTTTTTGGCAAAATTAATAGCTCTTTTCTTCATCTAACTCTATACTTAAACTTATAATAAGGTATAGGTAGATCACTTTTCTCAGAGTTGTTTAAATAAGCGACCGAACATCGAAAACACCTAATTATTTTCAAACAAGTTTTAATGTAAAACAGTTTTCACATCCACAGTCATGAAGTGTCATCCAATTAAATTATTTTTAAAATACTTTTGTTTACAAGACCAAGAGATCCAAAAAAAACACAAGATGCTTGTAAATTCCATCATAAAAGCGTTACATGAAAGAGGCACACTTCAACTGTTAAATCCTCTTTGAATAGTAAGATCTTAATATGATTAGGTTAACAACTAAATTCTGAAATAAATTCATAAAGTCTTTAAAAAGTTAATTGATGAGCAATTTCACAAAGGTGTACAAAATCAGTAAGTCCAGAATACAAACAAATGAATAAAGGGCAAATCCAAGATATACTTAAAAGGAATATAATTATCAATTCATAAAATATCTTCAGATTGAGGAGTAGCCGAGCTGGGATGTAGAGAGATGGATAGAGAAAGAAGAATGGGACAAGAAACTATCTGGTTTTTACAACATTGAAGGAGTCAAATGCTAAACATTTCCCCTCCCCCCAAAACAGTGGCAGTATACTACTACTTAAACATTCCTCAACGATCCATAATGAAAACTCTATTCCAACATATCAAACAGGACTGTTTTAAGCACATTCCTCCAGAACTATTACATGAATTACTGATTTTGTAAGATGCAATGGAGTTTGGTGCTATGGTGTAAAGAAAAAAAAAGTTCAGAAAACAATTCTTGTGCAAAATATTTAACCTCATACCCAACTGCATTAAAAAATGTTACTAGTAAAACAACTTACATTTGGGGATTTTGTAATCGTAATGGTAAGACTCTCTGGTCTACTTTTGCGAGTTAGAACAGCCATTCCTTCCAGTTCTGCCCTTTTTTTGTCTTCTTCAATTTCCTGTAATTATATATATATATAGTTTGTTTATTTCTTTATTTTTTAAAACAAAATTAGAACCAGAAAAGTCAAATTACATTCTCATCTCCTTAAAGTTTCACCCAGAAATAGTTACAATCTGGAATTCACAAAGGTGGACAGAGACAGCTGTGCTCAATATTTAAAGAGCCTCTAGATAAAGCACGTCAATTGCAAGGCACCATAAGCTACGAACAAATGCTCGTAAATGAGATGAACATAGACAAGTACTTGATCGTCGGCATAAAAATGTTTCTGCGCTGTACAACTGATGAATTTTTGTCCACTAGCAGTATCGTAGCTCACGAAGGAATGGAAGAGTTCTGCCTTAAAGAAACTGATTTTTTTTACTGCAAAGCAAATAGTCATTTGAATTAGTCCACCCTTGATGCAAGTAGATTCTATTAGTCCAACTATTTCCCCATACCCTATAAATTATTCTCTCTAGTACATATCCAAATTCTTTAAAAATCCCTGACTGATCCATTCTTCACCACCCTTACAGATAGTGAGTTTCAGATCATAGTTGCTCCCACCATAATCAAAGTTTTCCCTTGCATTCCTGTAGCTTGTACACTAAATTTTTCACCTGTATTGCAGATTATTAAACCAGCCACTAAGAGGAGCATTCCTTGATTTATCCAGTTCAAACTACTACTCATGATTTTAGACACCCTCTTATCAAATCCCATCAAAGATAAAGCAAAATATTGCCGATGCTAGGAACCCAAAGGAACAACTCTAACTCCCCTCAGATGACATTTAAATAGCAGAAATCCCTCAGATTCTGAAATATTCTAGTAAATTTGCTCGGCATGCACACTCCAGGATTTTTGAGCTACATAATGCAATTTTGTATTTTAAAGTAAAAAACAGTAAAAAAAAAACAAAACTGAATAATATATTTCACATAATAATAGTTGCTTTCCATTATATTTGGAGAGAAAATGACAAATAACTAAAGAAATCATAAAGCTAAGAGAAAATATTCTGCAACAATGAGGTTAACAGATAATTTTGCCAAAAGAGAATTTTACATAGCTATTTTATCAGAATTTTAGAAATTGCTTATTCAAATACTACAAAGATTAAAAGACTTTCAAAAATTTCATACATGATATCTTTTCATAAGCGCTTCATTCTTTTTTCGCAAAGCTTCTATCTTCTTATCAAGTTCTGCATCTTTCTCTTCTTTAGTCTTTAAAATGATATCGACTGCTGCATCCTAGAAAAGAAAGAGTACAGTGCATGTCAAGTGGTCTATGTAAAGCAATTCACACCAGAAGGATTAAAAATGGAGTCACTGAAATGTTAATAACTATGGAAAATACGTCTAAAGACAATTCGAATTTTTTTTAAATGTAGGGCTGTGGGAAAGAGGGGCTGAAATAAACTTGGTCTTTCAAAGACACAGCCTCCCCCATAACCTTCAATTCAATGCTGAAAATAATTACCTGCCATAGGTTTTAATAAAAACATGACATTAAACACGTGGACTGTGGATTACATAATATAACCCACATCTCCCAATTATTACCTAGACTCAACTCACTTCTCTACCAGTCTAATGTGCCCATCTTCCACATTACTATCTACCTGGGTTCCTTCTCCCTTGGTTTACCTTCCCAGGCCTCTCCCCTACCGGGTTCAATCTCCTATCAACCCTCTCCCCTCACCATATAATCTGGTTTCACCAATTTCCTACCAGGCTCTGTCTCGCTCCTCCCTCTCACTCCTGTAATACTATTTTCCCTCCACAATTAGTCCTGATGCAGGGTCTTACCCAAAAACTTTAACCATCACTTTACTTCCTCAGATGCTGCTCAACCCAAATTCTTCAAATGCTTAACTTTTTTGTTATTTACACAAGAGAGATAGGAATAAGAAAATTGGATTAAACCAGAGTGAGAATGCTCTGGAGTGAAACATTTCACAATTTGCCTGAGCAGTGAATGCCACCATGTTAGATAGAAGTGTAGCAATCCAGTAGCAAAAAGCCTCATTCAAATTGAGCCACCTCAATTAAGTTTATTAACTTTGCTACCCTCTTCATAGGTGCTGCTTCCTGTCCCAGTCTTTCAAACATTTGCAATTTTTATTGCAGTTAAGTTTTAGATTTGTAACAAATTGTAGTATTTTGCTATCTTGAAAATGCCCATATCTGGCTCGAACTTTACTTCCATTGCACAACACCTCTGAGTAGTAGCATTGGTTTTTATTACTATTGTTATTATTGTCTCATGTACCAAGGTGCAGTGGAAACAATTGTTTTGTAATTCCATCCAATCTGATCATTTCACAATATCAGTATATTGAAGTAGTACAAGGGAAAAGTAATAATAGAAGGCTCACAGTCAGAGAAAGTGCAACGCAGGCAGACAATAAGGTGCAAGGCCTTAAACAATGAATTGTGGGATAAGGAATCTACTCTATCGTATTAGGAGAGGGTTCAATAGTCTTAACAGCAGGATAGAAGCTGTTCTTGAGCCTAGTGCTACATGCTTTTATTATAAGCTTTTGTATTTTCTACTCAATGAAAGTGGGGAGAAGAGATAATGTCCGAGGTGGGTGGAGTCCTTTCCAAGGCAGTGAGAAGTGTAGACAGAGTTCACAAGGAAGCTAGTTTCCATGATATACAGAGCTGTTTCATTTGGGCTTGGGCAGAGCAGTTGCAGCACTAAACCATGATGCATCTGGATCAAGGTACCTTCTTGGTTCTTTAGATCATTCCAGGCAACTGCCAGTCTATGCCTTGCATCACATCTGCAGCTCATGTACTGTATGGGTACTTTATTTCCTTCCCCTTGTTGGCCAGAAGAAACTGAAGTCTAATGAAGGACAGGGGAAACAAACAAGCCAGTTGTCTTTGTTTCCCCCTTTTTGTGGACTCTTGCTCTTGGACAATCTAATAGGCATCCGTTAGTCTCGAGAGGCCATGGATTTGGAAAGTTTCCAGATCTGGGAGACTGGCAGTTGCCCCCCCACCCCCCCCATGCCTCCTTGGATGTTGTCCAAGGGAAGGGCAAGGGCAATACAGCCTGGTGTCATCGCAGAGCAATGTGTGGGGCTCAAGAGCAATGCCTTGCTCAAGGACACAACATGCTGCCATAGTTGCGGCTCGAACCAGTGACCTTCAGGTCACTAGACCAATGCCTTAACCACTTGGCCAAGCAATAATCTAATCAGCTAAAAGTGAACACAGGAAGCTTCAGGAATGATCTGCTAAACCTGAGACCATTCTCAAACAAATAACCATTTGTTATGTAAAGGGCACAGACTCTGAGCTGATTCTTGACTCTGGGACAATCAAACCAAAGCAGTAAACCCGCAACCATTCTCAGAGGAGTAGCTAATTGTTATGTAAAATGCCTACCAACAAAACAATCTGTAATCTCGTTAGATTCTGTCTGGGTTGCCTCATTTAACTGGTTTGGACCAGTCAGAGTGTAAAGGCACAAATACACAAGGCCGGGGTGGGCAGAGCCATGGAACAATGTTGGTTGTAGTCCTGTACAATGACCAGTAAGGTGACCCAGGTAGGTCAGGTGACCTTGAGCCAATGGTTCAATTGATGAGGAACAGTACAAGACTCAGGAGCTCCAAATACGCAGGGGTGATAACTCTCCAAAGCCAGAGACCAACCATCATGCATAAGGAGGACCCCACGAACATGTGGAGATCAGGACCACGAAGATCACCTGACCAGTGTATACTCCTTTCCCAGGCAATACCTTTTCTCTTCATTGACTGTTCATGGAGCGTCAGGGGTTCTAGTAGGGAGCACACAGGTTGATAAGAGTGTTAACCCACATGACTTTTAGTTGAAATAATAAAAGTTACTTGTCAGTTAATATAGGTTCTCTGTACCTCAATGATCTTTATTTCAAGGGGTGATTTTTGTAACACCCTTGAGTAGGGAACAATTATTTCAAACACACGCCATTTTGCATGATTGCTGTTTTCCTCAATGGTTGAAGGAGTGATTAACTATGACCTTTTTGTGCTGCTATTTTGGGATCTTTACAGCACAAGAATTGCAAAGGCAGATGTTTGAAAAGCATTAAGAAACTTTCAACACAATAGTAATACTTAATAGCTGGAAATATCATTATGGAATCTTTACATCCCAAGTTGAAACATGCAGCTCAGAACCACCAATTAGAAACCCTGACTACCTCAGTTCTACTCAAAACAAAAGAGAAAATTGTTGAGGCAACTTACAGGTCAGCAACAATATAACCAAACAACTATTTAAGCATCCTTTCCTTACTGTTTTTGTGTATTTCAGTGTGGTTGTCACTGGTATGATGATTGTTCATCTCTAGTTGCTCTACAGAGATGGTGAGGAATCTTTCTGAATCACTGTGGCCCTCCTGGCAAAGATCCTTCAACAAGGTATTTTGAGTAAGAGAATTCTAGGATTTAGATCCTGCATTGTGCTATATTTCCAAGTCAAACCAAGAAACACCTTGTGCCTCTTGATTGAAAAAGAATTAGTGAGAAAGTTTACATGGGCTCATTGTCCATTCAGAAATCTGATGGCAGAGGGGAAGAAGCAGTCCCTGAAAGTGTATGTCTTCAGGCTCCTGCACCTCATACTTGATGGTAGCAATGAAAAGAGGGCATGTTCTGGGTTTCGGGGAGTCCTTAATGATGGATACCGCCTTTTTGAAGATGTTCTCATTGCTGGGGAGGCTAGTGCCCATGATGAGCTGTAGCAGGGTGCAAGTAAAACAAGATGTCTTGTTCTAAATGCTGTCAGGATTCTGAAGTGGTGCTGAGCTACTATGGACCACTTTATTTGCTGAGGTTTTGCACAATGTCATTTCAATTTACAATCAGGAGTAAGCATTTCCATTTGTAATGTGATGATGGAAGGAAGGTCATGGATAAAACAGCCAGTGATGATTAGGTTCCAAAGCAATCCCAAAACAATGCCTTAGGGCTGGGTGATTGACCTCCAACAGCCACAACCATCTATGTTTGTGTGGGGTGCAACTCCAGTGTTTTCCATTGATTTCAGTTTAATTGGGGCTCCCTGATCCCATATTCAGTCAAATGCTGCTTTCATGAGACAACTTCTGGAATTTGGCACTTGTGATTAGGTCTATCACCAAGTAATCTTGGCAAAACAGAAATTACACATTGGTGAGCAATTTCAATGTTCCAGTCTATAGACTGGGCTTTCGGTAAGATGGCAACGCATTCGGACACAGTGGCCTCTTGGGGACTAACCAAAGGTGTTATTGTGGGGTTTTTTTACAATTGTAAGACAATGTTGGACATTAACCATTTCAGTTACTGCATGCCTAACCCATCAGCAAGCTGCGCATTGGGGGAGGAGATGGACTAGGTGCAGAACATGTTACCACCTGCTACAGGAAGATATCAAAGGCATCGGCAATGGTGTGTAAATGCGGCGTACAGTCTAACAGTGAGTGGTTGTCTTGGATGTTTCTCTTGTGATCACAAGACCCTGCTGAACATTGATAATGTAAAATGCTGCAAGTCAGTGTCCCCCTTGTGGCGGGGGAGCCGCATGGCTAAGCCTCAAGCCATGGGCAGCTGCTGCAATCCAGGAGAGGAGAGGAGAAGCCAAATACGATGTGGCTCGCCATCCATCCTTGGTTTGGGGGGGCGGGGCTGTCCTCTCCTATCAGTGCTGCCCTCCAATAGTCGATAGGTGGAATAACAAGTTGGACTGAGTTGTGTATACATATGTTTGTCTGCAAACTGCCGGGAATTGCTTTTTCTTACTGATAGCACCAATTTCCTTAGGGACTTGGGCTATATATTTTTGTGTTCAGTATGTTTACTTACTATCCTATATGTACTCTAAGTGTTGTGCCATGTGGTTTGCTCCTTGGACCTGGAGGATCGCTGTTTAGGTATGGTTGAATGATAATTGAACTTGATTTGTTAATTTATTTGTAGTAACTTAAAAATTTATCTAGAGATACTACAGTGAATAGGCCCTTCCAACCCTTCAAGCTATACCACCAAGCAACCCCTGACAACACCAACCTAATTAAAGGACAATTTACAATGACCAATTAATCTACCAGGTATGTCTTTGCACTGTGGGAGGAAATTGGAGGATGTTGTGCACCTTGGTCCAGAGGAAGATTGTTTCATTTGGCAATGTACATGTATACGGCTGAATGACAATAAACTGAATTTGACAGCACCAACAACACCTTCCATCACTTTGCTGAGGTAATTAACGGATTGAATTTTAATTGCATTTTCTGACCAAGACATTCTGTGCAAAATCAACAAATTTGAAAATCCTATGATATATTCTGATATCCAAGCCATAAATAAAGATAAAATAAAGTAGTATTCCAAGAGGAACATGACAGCCAGTTTCTTTTTGAAAAAGCATTACCATGATTTGCTTTCTATATTTAGCCTCTTTTAGACCAAATTAACACAAACTCTCCTATTCCATGGGCTTTGATTTTGTTTGCCTGCCCTTTATGTGATTTGATCTATCCAACATCCTTTAAGAAATAGACTTTGCTGGATACATTTTAAGCCAAAGTAATGAGTATTGTTCCTAAATGGCATAGTAGTGGAAAAAATAGTTCAGTGAATCATTGATCAACATCCCCAACTGGCCTCTTTCACTTCTGTTCTCTTGAAGGCCTTCAATATTAACATTTTTAGTACTAAGCAATCCTTCTTCAATACATTCATGGAAGACCAGAGCATACAGTCCTGATAACATAGTAGTTATCAAAGTGATAAGCTGCAACAAAGAAATTGCTTACATTTTGAAAACAAAGATCTCTAGTAAATGATGACACACCTATTTAAGTTAGGAAAAGGGGAAGTACAATGAGATCTAGGTGTTCTTGTACATCAGTCAATGAAAGCAAGCATGCAGGTACAGCAGGCAGTGAAGAAAGCTAATGGCATGCTGGCTTTTATAACAAGAGGAATTGAGTATAGGAGTAAAGAGGTCCTTCTGCAGCTGTACAGGGCCCTGGTGAGACCCCACCTGGAGTATTGTGCACAGTTTTGGTCTCCAAATTTGAGGAGGGACATTCTTGCTATTGAGGGAGTGCAGCGTAGGTTCACAGGGTTAATTCCTGGAATGGCGGGACTGTCATATGTTGAAAGATTGGATTGACTGGGCTTGTATACACTGGAATTTAGAAGGATGAGAGGGGATCTGATTGAAACATATAAGATTATTAAGGGATTGGACACACTGGAGGCAGGAAGCATGTTCCCGCTGATGGGTGAGTCCAGAACTAGAGGCCACAGTTTAAGAATAAGGGGTAGGCCATTTAGAACAGAGATGCGGAAAAACTTTTTCACTCAAAGAGCGGTGGATATGTGGAATGCTCTGCCCCAGAAGGCAGTGGAGGCCAAGTCTCTGGATGCATTCAAGAGAGAGTTAGATAGAGCTCTTATAGATAGCGGGGTCAAGGGATATGGGGAGAGGGCAGGAATGGGGTACTGATTGTGTATGATCAGCCATGATCACAGTGAATGGCGGTGCTGGCTAGAAGGGCCAAATGGCCTACTCCTGCACCTACTGTCTACTGTCTACTACTGTCTATTTAAGAACCATGTTGGTGGGGAAGGTAAATGACCAGACAATTATGTTGATTTATATTTTAATCAATACTAAGCCCACAGTCACAATACTTCTAGGATGATACTGAATAAGCATACATCGTGACAAAATATTGTGCTCCAATCTTCCAAAGCCACATTTTTCACAGCATCTGCACATTCAATCAGAATTAAAAGTAACAACAAAAAAATCAAAACAGCAAAAACAGCAAAAAACAGCATACCAATCCAAGTCAAACAGAATTCAAAAATTCATGATAATAGTATTTACCATTGTGCTTTCATTAGCTTTTTAAGTGGATGATAGGACAACTATTTCCACACCACTGTCACACAGGGAACTCTTGGAAATATTCGGTGTCAAATATATAAAAGGTTAAATTTTGCACAACTTTAGCAACATTTATTTGTTTCAATGGTTAGAAAAATCCTCAAAATACAGGCACATTTCAATTATTTGTTCTTTTACTTTTAGTGAAGGCCATAACACCATAAAATACAAGAACAGAATTGGGTCATTTGGCCAATCGATGCTCCGCCATTTCACGGTGGCTAATCCATTTTTTCTCTCAGCCCCAATCTCCTGCCTTCTCCCTATATCCTTTTGCGCCCTGACCAATCAAGAATCTCATCAACTTCTGCCTTAAATATACATAAAGAATTGGCCTCCACAGCTGCCTGTGGCAACAAATTCCACAGATTCACCACTCTTTGGCAAAATAAATTCCTCATCTCTGGACTGGCTGCATCCTCTGGACTTGGATTCTCCCACCATAGCAAACATCCTCTCCACATCCAATCTATGAATGTCTTTCTCCATTTGATAGGTTTCAAATAGGTATCCCTCATTCTTCTGAATTCAAGTGACTCCATGCCCAGACAGGCAGGCTAAAGCAAGTGAAGGTAGCTGGAAACCTCCAACCCCGGTGAAATAGGGATATGTGAAGGCAGTTCCGGCGGACTGGACAGATGAGATCAACTACAAGAGCCAATGGCCAAGAAGGCAGTGCTGCTAAGCTTCATGGAGAGCGAAGGGCATTACAAGGCACAGAAGGCATCATGGCTCTCTACTGCAGCCAAGGAAGTCTCCAGTCATGACGAGTTTTTGTACCATTGGACTAAGATTTTTGAGGCCGAGAAAGTGGAACTCCCCAGTGCAATGGCTTTTTTTTTACTATAAAACTGCTCCCACACAAGTTTTTCCTCTATGCAGCCCTTTACCCAATGATGAGCTTCACGGACAAAATGTCATCATCAGAAGTGACAGAAAACCAACACAGGCCCAGAGCCAAACGTGCTTCATATGACAAGCTGTTCAATTGTGTAATCATTTTCGTGAACCTCCTTTAAACCTTCTCTAGTTTCAGCATATCCTGTCTAAGACAAGGGGCCTGAAACTACTCACAATACTCCATGTGAGGTCTCACCAGTGCTTTATAAAGTCTCAACATTACAAACTTGCTTTTATATTCTACTGCTCTTGAAATGAATGTTAACAGTCAAGATGGCACCTGCATACGCTTCTTCGGTTAATATCTTCTGGATAGATCATGAAACAATATATTTCACTTCTTCTATGTCTTTTACATTTATTTTTCATTTTAAATGTGATTCTGGAACTGTTGGGGGAGTTTGTGATTTGCAGTTTGGAGATCGTTTAGGTATTTCACTGCTCTGCAGTCTCAAGAGAGGATTCTGTAAGGCAGAGGTAGCGTGCAGGAACCTCATGGCAAGGCGGCTGCGGGACGGGGGGTGAGCCAATGTTTGACTCCATTTTGCAGATTAAAGCTTCCATTGTTCACCAATTAAAGCGAGGAGGGAGATTGAAATATCGAGGCGAATGAAGAAGGTGAATGCCAGCTACCTGCCTTTTGATCACTGGTGTGATCACTCTGCTGCCGAAGAGGGGAAACTGCTTTTTATTTTGCTGGTGGGATGAAACTACCTTTTGATAGCTTGGGGATTGCTCTGCTACCAGAGAGGGAAAGGCCTGCCACTGTGCCTGGAGAATGATCTCCAGGTTTATTGCATTTTGGATATGGAACTGGACTACAGACTTTTTGTTTTAAAAAATGTCTTATAGTTTTTTTATATATTCTGTGTGCTTCGCCTGATTTTTCTCGTTTTTTTTGTGTGCAGGGGAAGAAGAATTGGGGGTCAATGTGACTGCTCCGTTTTTGTTCAATTTTGTGCGGGGACAAGGGACTTGGGGGTTGATGATCATTCTGCCGTTCTTTTCTTTCTTGGTTTTGTGGCTATCTGGAGAAGAACTTCAGAGTTGTATACTTTGATAATAAAGGAATCCTTGAACATTTGAATATCACATTTGTCTTTCTCACCACAGATTCAACCGGCAAGTTAACTTTCATGGAATCCTGCACAAGGACTCTCAAGTCCCTTTGCACCTCCTTTTTTTTGTATTTTCTCTCCATTTAGAAAAGTCAACCCTTTAATTTCTTCTACTATACTGCATGACTATTCAGTTCCTAACACTGTATTCCATCTGTCACTTCTTTGCTCATTCTCCAAATCTAAGTCCGTCTATACCTTCTCTATTTCCTCAAAACTACCTTGCCCTCCATATCTCTTCAGATTGTCTGCAAACTTTGCAACAAAGCCATCATCCAAATCATTGACATACAACTTAAAAAGAATCAGTCCCAACACACTAGCCACCACCAGCCAACCAGAAAAGTCTCCCTTTACTTCCACATTTTCCCTCCTGCCAATTAGCCACTGCTTTATCCATGCTAGAATATTTCCTGAAAAACCATGGGTTCATAACTTGTTAAGCAGCCTCGTGTGTGGCACTTTGTCACAGACCTTCTGAAAATCCAATTACACAACATCAACCAATTCTCCTTTGTCTATCCTGCATGTTATTTCTTTAAAGAATTCCAACAGATTTGTCAGGCAAGATTTTCCCCTGAGGAAACCATGCTGATTATGGCCTAATTTATCAAGTGTCTCCAAATATCCCAAAGCCATATTTTTAACTATCAACTCCAACATCTTTTCAACCAGTGAGGTCATACTAACTGGCCTACAATTTCCTTTCTTCTGCCTCTCTCCTTTCTTGAAGAGTGGAGTAACATTTGTAATTTTTCAGTCTTCCGGAACCATTCCAAAATCTAATGATTCTTGAAAGATCATTACCAATGCCTCCACAATCTCTTCAGCCACCTCTTTCAGAACATTTAAGATAACCAATTACTTAAATCTTTAAACAACACACACAAAATGCTGGTGGAACTCAGCAGGCCAGGCAGCATCTATAGGGAGAAGCGCTGTCAACGTTTTGGGCCGAGACCCTTCGTCAGGACTAACTGAAAGGAAAGATACTAAGAGATTTGAAAGTAGGAGGGGGAGGGGGAAATGCGAAATGATAGGAGAAGACCAGAGGGGGTGGGATGAAGCTAACAGCTGGAAAGGTGATTGGCAAAAGTGATACAAAGCTGGAGAAGGGAAAGGATCATGGGACGGGAGGCCTCGGGAGAAGGGGGAGGGGAGCACCAGAGGGAGATGGAGAAGAGGTAGAGTGATGGGCAGAGAGAGAGAGAAAAAACAAATAACTAAATATGTCAGGGATGGGGTAAGAAGGGGAGGAGGGGCATTAATGGAAGTTAGAGAAGTCAATGTTCATGCCATCAGGTTGAACGCTACCCAGCCGGTATATAAGGTGTTGTTCCTCCAACCTGAGTGTGGCTTCATCTTGACAGTAGAGGAGGCCATGAATAGACATATCAGAATAGGAATGGGACGTGGAATTAAAATGTGTGGCCACTGGGAGATCCTGCTTTCTCTGGCGGACAGAGCGTAGGTGTTCAGCGAAACGGTCTCCCAGTCTGCGTTGGGTCTCACCAATATATAAAAGGCCACACCGGGAGCACCGGACGCAGTATACCACACCAGCCGACTCACAGGTGAAGTGTCGCCTCACCTGGAAGGACTGTCTGGGGCCCTGAATGGTGGTGAGGGAGGAAGAGTAAGGGCAGGTATAGCACTTGTTCCGTTTACAAGGATAAGTGCCAGGAGGGAGATCGGTGGGAAGGGATGGGGGGGGCTGAGTGGACAAGGCAGTCGCGTAGGGAGCGATCCCTGCAGAAAACAGAAAAGGGGGGGGGGGAGGGAAAGATGTGCTTGGTAGTGGGATCCCATTGGAGGTGGCAGAAGTTACGGAGAATTATACGTTGGACCTGGAGGCTGGTGGGGTGGTAGGTGAGGACAAGGGGAACCCTATCCCTAGTGGGGTGGCGGGCCGATGGGGTGAGGGCAGATGTGCGGGAAATCTTTAAGACAGTTTCTATTTCACTTTATTTTACAAGTACAATTAATTTTCAAGATTTTTAATTACTCACAAATATTCCGAGCTCCATCAGTATAATAATCATGACTTTCTTTTCTTTCTTTTTTACAATATTTTTATTCAGAAGAAAAAAGATTTACAGAGTGCAACACATAGATACATCTCAACATAACTTGTGTACATTCATATATTGTAATAAAATTGATCAAAATGTTATAGCATAACACATAAAGGTATACCACTCTGTAATCAAAAATTTAAAGATAGGTCATACATCATAAAAGAATTTTTTTATATATATAAAAAGTCAACCCCCTACCAACTACCAAAGAAAAAAGCTGATGGATGACAATGGATAATTAGAAAAAAAACCATATTCACTTAAGAAGAGAAGATAAAAATATACATAAAAGTCTGTGCACTGTTAAACTTTATAAATTGGAAAAGTAATTTAGGAAAGGTCCCCAAATATCATAAAAAGATTGTTTCGAATTTAAGACTGAGCAGCGGATCTTTTCTAAATTTAAATACGACATAATATCACGTAGCCATTGAAGATGGCTTTGTAGACTCCTTCCATTTAAGCAAGATTGCTCTTCTTGCTAAAAGAGAGGTAAAAACTAAAACCTGTAGGTTAGGAGTATTTAAAGTTATATCTTCATTTGCAATAATACCAAACAAGGCAGTAAGGGGATTTGGGTCAAATTGGACCCTAAAAAGTTGAGAGAAGGTATGAAATACTTCACGCCAAAACTTTTCAATTGTAGGGCAAAACCAAAACATATGAATTAAAGAGGCATCAGCAGAGTTGCATTTATTACAAAGTGGAGAAACATTCAGGTAAAAACTGGAGAGCTTCTGTTTAGAAATGTAAGCTCTATGAACCCCTTTAAATTGTAGAAGAGAATGATGAGCACAGAAAGATGATTTATTAACCCGTATAAGAGTTTTATTCCATCTATCATCAGAAATCTGACAATTTAGGTCATCCTCCCAAGCTTTTTTTTATTTTATCTAAAAAGTCTTCTCTAGAATCAATCAACAAGTTATAGACACCGGTAATAGAACTATTAACAAAAGGTTTTAAATTTAAAAGATCGTCCAGTAAATTTTTATCAGGACCTATAGGAAAAGTAGCTAATTGGAAATGTAGAAAATCTCCAATTTGAAGGTATCTGTAAAAATGTGATTTTGGGAGTGCAAATTTATTTGACAATTGGTCAAATGAAGCAAGAGATCCTGAGATAAACAGGTCCCAAAAACACTTAATACCTAATTCATCCCAATCTTTAAAGACTTTATCAGTCATGGAAGGGATAAAAAAATAATTTAAGAGAATGGGAGATGATAATGAAAAATTCACTAAACCAAAAAATTTTCTAAATTGAGACCAGATCCTTAACGTTTGCTTAACAATTATGTTATCTGTTGTTTTATTTGCTGAAAAAGAAGAGTATGATCCAAGAAGAGAGACAATAGAGGAATTTTTTACAGAATTAACTTCTAAGGAGACCCATGATGGGCAATCTTTACGATAAATATAATAGGACCAGAAAGTAATATTCCTTATATTGGCAGCCCAATAGTAAAACCTAAAATTGGGTAGGGCTAGTCCACCCATCTCTTTATTTCTTTGTAAGTAAACTTTACTTAAACGAGCTTGCTTATTATTCCAAATATAAGAGGTTAAAATTAAATCTAAAGAATCAAAGTACATCTTAGGAATAAAAATAGGTAAGGCCTGAAAAAGATATAAAAATTTAGGAAGAATCTTCATTTTAATCGAATTAATTCAGCCAATTAGGGATAAAGAAAGAGGGGACCATTTAGAAAGCGTCTTTTTCACATAATTCAATAAGGGATTTAAGTTTTCTTTAAATAAATTCTTGAAGTTTTTAGTCATTGTTACACCTAGATATGTAAATTGACTTGTAACAACTTTGAATGGGAATTTGGCATTTGATGACATTAGGTCATTTAAAGGAAATAGCTCACTTTTATGTAGGTTGAGCTTATATCCTGAAAAAGAACTAAACTGGGAGATTAAAGAAAGAACCAAAGGTAAAGAAGTTTCAGTGTTAGAGATAAAAAGTAAAATATCATCAGCGTATAATGAAATTTTATGAGACATACCTTCCCTTAGTATACCAGAAATGTCCTTAGATTCTCGAAGTGCTATTGCTAAGGATTCTATAGCTAAAGCAAAAAGTAAAGGACCAAGAGGACAACCTTGTCTAGTTCCCCACTGCAATTTAAAGGGCTTAGAAATTTGGGAGTTAGTAATAACCTGAGCGGTAGGAGACAAGTAGATTAATTTAACCCAACAAATAAAATTAGGCCCAAAATTAAACTTTTCTAAGGTCTTAAAAAGATAATTCCACTCAATCCTATCAAAGGCTTTTTCTGCATCTAAGGATAATATACACTGATATTTTTTTGGATGGTGAATATATCACATTCGATAACTGACGTATATTAAAATGTGAGTAACGATTTTTAATAAATCCTGTCTGGTCATGTGATATAATAGATGGTAGAATATTTTCAAGTCTTCGAGCTAAGATTCTGGATAAAATTTTTGGATCAACATTTAATAAAGAAATCGGTCTGTATGAAGAACATTCAGCTGGATTTTTTTTTAAGAATAAGAGAAATAAAAGCTTCATAAAAAGATTGAGGGAGTTTACCTGATTTAAAGGACTCTGATAAAACAGAGGATAAATAAGGTGTAAGTAACGTAGTGAAAGTTTTATAAAACTCCCCAGGAAAGCCATCAGGTCCTGGGGTCTTACCAGAATGTAAAGCACGTATAGCCTCAGCCACTTCTTCATTGGAAATAGGCTGATCTAACTGCGTTAGACTATCAGCAGACAATGTAGGAATGTTGATATTACTGAAAAAAGCATTCATATAGGTATCATCTGAAGAAGAGTCAGACTGATACAACTTAAGGTAAAAGTCTTTAAATACGTTGTTAATTTCAGAATGGTCGGATGTCTTAGTTCCATTATCTTTTAAAATTTCTGTGATTTGACGATTAACTGTAAAAGGTTTTAAGCGATTGGCTAATAAACTACCAGTTCTATCCCCGTGAATATAAAATTGAGTTTTATCTCTCAACAGCTGTCATTCAATTGGGTAAGTCAGCAGAAGATTATACTTGGATTGAATTTCAATACGTTTATTATATATACTTGGATCTGGAGATAGGGCATACTTTCGATCAAGATCTTTTAATATCGCTGCGAGGTCAGACCTTTCTTTGTCAGCTTTTTTCTTTATATAGGTAGAGTAAGAGATAATTTCTCCACGAATATATGCTTTAAAAGTATCCCAGACTATATTACCAGCAGTATCTCCTTTAAAATTTTCTTTAAAGAAAAAAGTAATATGGTTTTCCAAAAACTTCAGACAATTTTTATCAGATAACAATGATAAGTTAAAACGCCACCTTCTATTTGGTACAGAGTAAACAGGTAATCTTAAAGCCAGAAGCACAGGTGCATGATCAGACAAAGCAATCTCCTTATAATCACAGGATCGTACCAGTGGAAGCAAGTTTCTATCTATAAAAAAAATCACTCCGAGAGTACATATGATGAACCTGAGGGAAATATGAATATTCCTTTTCTTGGGGGTGTAAAAAACGCCACACTTCAAGTATACCACATGAGATAAAAAAGATTTAAAAAGTAGGACTGATTTATTAGTGACAGGGGTTTTACTTGAAGAGCGGTCTAATATATCATGACTTAATTAAAGTCTAGGGTAGACAACCGAAGTAAAATTTATTATCAGAGTACATACATATTATTACATACAACCCTCAGATTCTTTTTCCTGCAGGCATACTCAGCAAATCTATAGAATAGTGACTGTAAACAGGATCAATGAAACAGCAAGACCATTGAAGACAACAAACTGCAAATGCAGATATAGATAAATAGCAATAAATAATGAGAACATGAAATAACAAGATAAAGAGTCCTTAAAGTGAGATCATTGGTTGTGGGAACACCAAAAATAAAATGAATGTAGTTATCCTCTTTTGTTCAACACCCTGAAATAGTCAAGTTCTTTAAGTGTTGAACACCATTTAGCTCAACTGCAGTTCCACAGATGAGTGTGTTGCTTTGCTAACAAGTTTTGAGCAGTGGCAACCAACGATCCGAAGCGTGAGAAGACTTAGTTCACTCAGGTTCGCCGACTGAGTACATAAGGTATTAATTCGCAGCAGTTTGTTGTTTTGAGCAGCAGCCAATCAGCAATCAGGATTGATTGGCAAGAACAAGTTAAAATAAGGCAAGGGCATTGTGTGAGTGGACAGTGATAGAGTGGGAATTCTGAGGATTTACCTCTTTGTGACTTCAGTGAGAGAAAGTGAAAAAGCTGTAGGTAAATTCCACCTGCCAGGATATTGTTTTCCTTCTTTACTCAAGGACTCAGCTAGAACAGTAGGGATGTCAAGCATAATAGTTGAATGCTCCTCTTGCAGGACGTGAGCAGGCAGGGAGACCTCCAGTATCCCCGACAACTTCACCTGCAAGAAATGCATCCAGCTGCAGCTTCTAACTTAAGGGGTTGGAGCAGGAAATGAATGAACTCCTGATCATTTGGGAGGCTGAAGAAGTGATAGACAGGACATATAGAGAGGTAGTTACAGCAAAGGTACAGGACACAGGAGACTGAGTCAGGAAGAGGAAAGGGGTTAAATGGCCATCCTCCTTAACAACAGGTATGTCACTTTGGATACTGCTGGGGTTGGGGGGGGGGGAGGTGAAATGAACTAGCAGAGGAAAGTCACAGTGTGCCTGTCAGAATGAAAGGTAAAAATAACCAATTTAGGAAACCTTGGTTTTCAAGAGATACTGAGGCCCTGGTTAAGAAAAAAAAGAAAATGCATTGCAGATATACATAGTTAAGAAATGAGGTACTCATGGAGTATAACAAATGCAAGAGAAATGCAAATCAGGAGGGCTAAAATAAAAAGCATTAGGTTGCCCTAGCAGACAAGGTGAAGGAGAATCCTAAGGAATTCTACGGCGATGTTAAGAGCAAAAGGATTGCAAGAGACAAAACTGGCCCTCTCGAATACCAGAATGGTAATCTATGCATGAAGCCTAAAAAGATGGGTGAGCACTTAAATAGATTTTTTCCATCTGTATTTACTCAGGAGATGGAGGGACACAGAGTCTACAGAAGTGAGGGATAGTAAGAGTGAGGCCATGGACCCTACACAGATTACAGAAGAGAAGTTTGCTATCTTAAGGCAAATTAGGGTGCATACATTCCCAGGGCCTGACAAGGTGTTCTGCAGGGGCCCTAACAGAGATATTTAAAACATCCTTAGTGACACAGGTACCAGAACTTGTTCTTCTATTTAAGAAAGGCTCTAAAAATAAACCAGGAAATTATAGACCAATGAGCCTTACATCAGCAGTGTGAAGGTTAATAGAAGGTATTCTAAGGGACCAAATACACGAGTATTTGGATGGACTTGAACTGATTAGGAATAGTCAGCATGATGCATTGTAGGTCATATCTAATCAAACTTAAGAGTTTTTCAAGGAAGTTACCAGAAAAGTTGAAGGCAAGACTGTGGATATTGTCTACGTGGACTTTAGTAAGGCACTTGACAAGGTCCCCCATGGGAGGTTGGTCAAAAAGGTTCAGTCACTCAGCAATTCAAGTAGTAAATTGGATTAGACATTGGCTTTATGGGAGAAGCCAAAAAGTGGTAGTAGGTGGCTGCTTCTTTTGACTGGAGGCCTGTAACTAGTGGAGTGCCGCAGGGACTGGTGCTGAATCCGATGAGGTTTGTCATCTATAGCAATGATCTTGATGATAATGTTATTAACTGGATCAGCAAATTTGTGGATGACACCAAGACTGGGTGTGTAGTGGACAGTGAAGGAGGCTATTATGGCTTGCAGAGGGATCTGCATCAGGTGGAAAAATGAACTGAAAAATAGCAGGTGGAATTTAATGCAGACAAGTGTGAGGTGTAGCACTTTGGTAGGGCCAGTCAGGATAGGTCTTACACAGTGAATGGTAGAAAACTGAGGAGTGTGGTAGAAGAAAGGGATCTGGAAATATAGGTCCATAGTTCATTGAAAATGGTGGCACAGGTAGAGAGAGTTGTAAAGAAAGCTTTTGGCATATTGGTTTTCATAAATCAAAGTAATGAATACAAGAGATGGGATATTACGTTAAAGAGATTGGTGAGGTGTTATTTGGTGTATTGTGTGCAGCTTTAGTCACCTACCTACAGGAGAGATGTAAACAAGTTTGAAAGAGTACAGAGAAAATTTACAAGGATGGTGCCAGGACTGGAGAACCTGAGTTATAAGGAAAGACTGAATAGGTTAGGACCTTATTTCTTGGAACATAGAAGATAGAGGGGAGATTTGATAGAGGTGTACAAAATCATGAGGAGATAGAGTAAATGCAAGCAAGCAGGCTTTTTCCACTGAGATTGAGTGGGACTACAATTAGAGGTCATGGGTTAAGCATCAAAGGTGAAAAGTTTAAGGGAAACATGAGGGGAAACTTCTTCACTGAGAGGGTCATGAGAGTGCAGAATGAGCTGCCAGTGCAAATGGTGCATGCAAGCTCAATTTCAATTTTTAAGAGGTTTGGACAGTTATATGTATGGTAGGGATATAGGGGCTGTGCTCTGGGTGCAGGTTGATGGGAGTAGTTAGTTTAAATAGCCTCAGTATGGACTAGATGGGCCTGTTTTCTATGCTGTATTTTTCTATGACTATAACTCCGGACTGCATTGAAGTGGCACAGCACCAGCCCGAGAGCGCAACAAAGCTGTAGGGTCAGAGTATGAGAGCAAGGTCTGGACAATTTAAGTGCCGGGTCAGATTGAAAAGGACAGGGTGTCAAGGACAGAGGTGAGGCGAGGCAAGGGGTGGTTCAAATCTCTAATATGTGAGGTTTACTTGTCTTCACGCTGAACTTCAACTCGTTGCTCCGCAAGGTTTACTCATCTCTGCACCGAACTGTGGCTATGGCCTGCAACTATCACAGTGTGATCTCACTTTTGTGAACTTCAGTTCTGAATGTTATTTGCTTACTTTCATTGTTTGCATTGTTTTCTCTTTCTTTTTTTTCTGCACGTTGAGTGTTTGATGGTCTTCTTTTGTTTTAATGGATTCTATTGGGTTTCTTTGTTTTGTAGCTGCCTGTAAGGAGCAATAAGCAATAAGCATAAACTCTGTTCCAGTGACATCAATGATAATGAATTCTAGCCAACAGTGCACATATAAAAACTACCTGGGATGAATTTCTATATAGTTATCACTTGATTTAATACTCAAACGTCACTTGTTCAGAAAGAAGCTGAATATACAGTATTCCGGAGACTGAAGAGAGGCAGGAACTGCATGTGGTGAGACATGGTGCCAAAGCATGCAGGAATCAAACAGTGGGAAAAAAATTTATCACAGTAAAGTTGCAGAGCAATGCTGTTGCAGACAAACCAGCTGAAGGTTCTAAGTCTGTGCTACAGGGACAAATTATGGGCTAATATCATTATGTACCTGATGCACTGGGGAAGTCACCCTCAAAGGCTGCATAAATTTCAAGGAACATGGGGAACTTCAATAAAGCACAGTGCTTGATTCACTATTTGCAAAATAGAAAGGGTGCTCACTTCCATCTGCACCTTTGTCGAGCAATAAACAGTGGTGGAAGAACTCATCAGGTCACCTTATGCTGCTCAACTCTGAGTTCCTCCAGTAGACTGTTTATTGCTCCAGATTCCAGCATCTACCATCTCCTGAGTCTGCAGCACCTTTGTAGAACCCAACAGTACACAGTCTCTGACAGCTGACAACCTAGCTTTCATCAGAATAAGCTTTAACTGGATTTGTCTATATCATTCGACAAGCTGAAGTTACAGCTCTCAAGGCTCTGGATATCATTTCTAAAGAAGCTACAGCTATAGCACTACATCAATGTATACGCCAACTGTTCACTTAGATGGCCAAGTAGCATAAGACTAGCTTGACTCCATGAAACACAAGCCTTCTGATGTAAACAAGATGAAAGGCTCCAAAACACAAGTTAGACTGATTTAGAAATTGAAATTAAGCACCTTTGATTTAGAGCAAGTTTTAGATTTGAACCAGTGTTGATAATTTATTTCCTTGCTTTTGGTCATCTTTTGTTACATTCATTTGGACATTGCCACAAAATATGAGGGAGGGAGGGAGAGAGAGAGGGAGGGAGGGAGGGAGGGAGGGAGGGAGGGAGGGAGGGAGGGAGGGAGAGAGAGAGAGAGAGAGAGAGAGAGAGAGAGAGAGAGAGGAGAGAGAGAGAGAGAGAGAGAGAGAGAGAGAGAGAGAGAGAGAGAGAGAGAGAGAGAGAGAGAGAGAGAGAGAGAAATCATACAGTACGTCATTAAATATTTGAAAGACTGAATTAAAAGTTATAGGGAACTGACAGAAGAGGCTGAGGACAACTCAAATCAGCCATGACCATAATGAATAGTGGGGCTTGGTGGACTACTCTGCTTGTGTCAAACTGTGAATAGCCACAATCAGTTTGAGTACTGCATACAACTCGCCACATTACAGAATGATTGAACTGGAGAGAGTGTTGAAAGCCAAAGTTATTGTTGGAATTGGAAAACTATTTGGGAGGAGAGATTAGTTTCGGATAAAGGAAGCTCGGGGAAGAATTAGATGAAATACATATAATGATGAGGAGCCTAGATAAACTAAGTATGAAAGATTTATTTCCAATTGAAGAGAGTCAGAAACAAGGAAATTTTAAGTATTTCTTTGCTAGTGACATCCAGCAAATAACAAAGTGAGCATTTATTTTCCATCCTTAACTGCCATTAGAAGATGAGAAAACATCTTCTGGAATCACTACAGTTCTTCTAGGTCATGGAACAGAATGGCACAAAACAGACATTTCAGCTCATGATGTCTATGCCAAACACAATGCTGAATTAGATTAGATCCACATCACTCCATTCCCTACATATGCATTTGTCTAACAGTGCTTAAACGCCACTATTGTAGCTGCTTTGTCCTGCTGTTCAGCAGCACTCATCCAGATAGGTGGAGAGTCTACTCTTGACCTATGCTTTGCAGATGATGAAAAGTCCTTGGGACATCAGGTGGTGAGTCATTTACACCACCAAAGACCAGTCCTTGTTGCCACTATATTTATATGGTCACTACAACTGAATTTCGGGTAACAATTAATATTAATTAAGAGGGAGTTCAGCAACTGCAATGCTACAAAAAATGTCAAATGTAGAGAATTAGATTCTCTGTTGGAGGTAATCACCGTGCCACATTTCCATTATGTGAGCGTTATTTGCTACTTATCAGCCCAAGTTGAATAGACCTAACTGCATACATTCTTCATTGGCTGAAAAGTAGTGAGTGGAATTGAATACTGTACATTCCTCGGCATAAACACCACAGTTCTAATATTGTGATTGATGAAGAAGGTAAAGATGAGTTCAGGACCTCTTGCAGTGATGTCCTATGGCTGTAACAACCGACTTCCCACAACCACAATTATCTTCCTTTGTACAACACCAGCAATTCTGTAAATCAGCGAGTTATTTTGTTTTTATTGGTCTCCCCTCTCGCTGTGCAATACCGCTTCCCCTCTTTATTAGAAAGAGATATTGAACTGGTCAAGGGAACAATCAGTTTTTCCGTACTGCAGATCCTGGTCGCTCCCGCGGACTTTGGTGTTAGACCACAAGACCACAGATATAGGAGCAGAAGTAGGCCATTCAGCCCTTCGAGTCTGCTCTACCATTCAATCATGGGCTGATCCAATTCTTCCAGTTATCCCCACTCCCCTTTGATGCCCTGGCTATTCAAGAACTTATCTATCTCTGCCTTAAATACACCCAATGACTTGGCCTCTACAGGCACTCATGGCAGCAAATTCCACAAATTTACCACCTTCTGGCTGAAGTAATTGCTCCATATCTGTGTTCTAGATGGACATCCTTCAATCCTGAAGTCATGCCCTCTTGTCCTAGACTCCCCACCATCTAATGTGTTCAGGCCTTTTAACATTTGGAATGTTTCTATGAGATCCCCCCCCTCATTCTCCTGAACTCCAGCGAATACAGCCCAAGAGCCGCCAGATGTTCCTCATACAGTAACCCTCTTATTCCTGGAATCACTCTCATGAATCTTCTCTGAACCCTCTCTGTCAGTATATCCTTTCCAAAATAAGGAGCCCAAAACTGCACACAATACTCCAAGTGTGCTTTTAGGAGTGCCTCAACATCTCATCCCTGCTCTTATATTCTATACCTCTAGAAATGAATGCTAACATTGCATTCGCTTTCTTCACCACTGACTCAGACAGACAGACAGACAGACATACTTTATTGATCCTGAGGGAAACTGGGTTTCGTTACAGTCGCACCAACCAAGAATAGTGTAGAAATATAGCAATATAAAACCATAAATAATTCAATAATAATAAGTAAATTATTCCAAGTGGAAATAAGTCCAGGACCAGCCTATTGGGTCAGGGTGTCTGACAATCCGAGGGAGGAGTTGTAAAGTTTGATGGCCACAGGCAGGAATGACTTCCTATGACGCTCAGTGTTGCACCTCAGTGGAATGAGTCTCTGGCTGAATTCTGTGCCTTACCATTACATTATGGAGTGGATGGGAGATATTGTCCAAGATGGCATGCAACTTGGACAGCATCCTCTTTTCAGACACCACCATCAGAGATAACCTCAACCTGGAGGTTAACCTTTAGGGTATCTTGCACAAGGACTCCCAAGTCCCTTTGCATCTCTGCATTTTAAATTCTCTCTCCCATCTAAATAATAGTCTGCTCGTTTATTTCTTCCAAAGTGCATGACCATGCACCTTCCAACATTGTATTTCATTTGCCACTTCTTTGCCCATTCCCTTATACTATCTAGGTCTCTCTTCAGCCTCTGTTTCCTCAACACTACCTGCTCCTCCATCTATCTCTGTATCATTGGCAAATTTAGCCACAAATCCATTAAATCCATAGTCCAAATCATTGACATTCTTCGTAAAAAGCAGCGGTCCCAACACCGACCCCTGTGGAACTCCTTTTCTGCTGATCAGCCAATGCCCCACCTATGCTCATAACTTCCCTGTAATTCCATGGGCTCTTATCTTGCTAAGCAGCCTCATGTGCAGTACCTCGTCGAAGTCCTTCCAAAAATCTAAGTACACCACAGCTACTACATCTCCTTTGTCTACCCTGCTTGTAATTTCCTCAAAAAATTGCAGTAGGTTAGTCAGGCAGGATTTTTCTTTCAGGAAACCATGCTGGCTTTGGCCTATCTTGTCATGTCCCTCCAGGTACTCTGTAATCTAAACCCTAACAATCAATTCCAACAACTTCCCAACCACTGATGTCAGGCTAACAGGTCTATAGTTTCCATTCTGCTGCCTTCCACCCTTAAATATTGGAATAACATTTGCAATTTTCCGGTCATCTGGTACAATGCTAGAATCTATTGATTCTTGAAAGATCATTGTTAATGCCTCCACAAACTTTCCAGCTACTTCCTTCAGGACCCGAGGGTGCGTTCCATCAGGTCCAAGAAATTTATCCACCCTCAGAGCATTAAGCTTCCTGAGCACCTTCTCATTCGTAATTTTCATTGGACATACTTCACTTCCCTGACACTCTTGAATGTCCGGTATACAGCAAATGTCTTCCATTGTGAAAACGGATGCAAAATACACATTCAGTTCCTTTGCCATCTCTACGTCTCTCATTACAATATCTCCAGTGTCATTTTCTATTGTCCTATATCTATCCTCAACTCTCTTTTACCCTTTGTATACTTAAAAAAAAGCTTTTAGCATCTTCTTTGATATTAGTCGCCAGCTTCCTTTCATAATTCATCTTTTTCTTCCTAATGACCTTCTTAGTTTCCTTCTGCAAATTTTTGAAAGCTTTCCAAACTCTATCTTCCCACTAGCTTTGGCTTCCTTGTATGCCCTCTCTCTTGCTTTTACTTTGGCTCTGACATCACTTGTCAGCCACGGTAGTGTTCTCCTATTCCAAAATTCTTCTTATTTGGAATGTATCTGTCTTGCACATCCCTCATTTTTCGCAGATACTCCAGCCATTGCTGCTCTGCTGTCCTTCCTGTTAGTACCCCTTTCCAGTCAACTTTAGCCAGTTCCTCTCTCATGCCATTGAAATTTCCTTTATTCCACTGAAATACCAACACATTGGATTTTATTTTTTCCCTCTCAAATTTCAATGTGAACTTGATCATATTGTGATCACTGTTCCCTAAGGGTTCCTTAATCTTAAACTCTCTTATCACCTTCAGATCATTGCACAACACACAATTCAGCACACCTGATCCCCTAGTGGGCTCAACAACAAGCTGTTCTAAAAACCCATCCCTTAGACATTCTACAAATTCTCTCTCTTGAGATCCAGTGTTGACCTGGTTTTCCCAATCCACTTTCATGTTAAACTCCCCAACGATTATCATGACTGCCCTTCTGACATGCCTTTTCTATCTCCTCCTGTAATTTGTAATCCATATCCCGGCTGCTGTTTGGAGGCCTGTATACACTACCATTAAGGTCCCTTTACCCTTGCCATTTCTTAGCTCAACCTATAGAGATGCTACACCTTCTGATCCTCTGTCATCCCTTTCTAATAATTTAATATTATTTCTTATACACAGGGCCACACCAGCCCCTCTGCCTACTAACCTATCTTTCCAATACATCATATATCCTTGGACATTCAGCTCCCAATGGCAGCCATCCTTTAGCCAAGTTTCAGAGATGGCCACAACGTCATATTTGCTAATCTGTAGCTGAATTTCAAGATCGTCCATTTTATTTCTTATGCTGCTTGCATTCAAATATAACACTTTCAGTCCAGGATTTGTTGCTTTCTGTTTTAAACTGCACCACGCCTCAATTGCCCTGTAGCTCATCCCACTGGTTGTGATTATGTCTCATCTCTTGCCTGTCCTTTCTATCATCTCTGTTGCATGCTATCTTTGATTTATTTCTGTTTTTCCCCTTCCTCAGCCGTGTGCATGTCCATAATTTACATATTCTCTGTTACAGCATAGGTATCCCTGTATTTTCCACATGGGTATCCAAAGACATGCTGGTTGATAGGTTAATTAGCTACCATAAATTTCCCCTGGTGTATGTGAGTGTCAGGAGAATTGAATCAGTTGATGCAAAAGAGAATAATGCATAAAGGAATAAGTGTGAGGATATGATTGATGGATAAGTTTAAGATTGACATAATTTAAATGAACATAATAGTCTGCTTTTTTGTCTTGAAAAAAGTATGAGACCTATGAGTCTTCAGAGATGCAAAGTACCCTTACGGAAGATGAGATGCTACTCATGAGTTCACATCAGATTTCATTGGAACACTGGAAGAGGCTAAAGGCAGAGAATTCAGAATATTGCAAGACAGAAAATTAAAATTACATAAAGCTGGAAGCTCAGGTGCACACCTGTAAACTGAAGAAAAAATTCTGCAAAGCAGTACCTCAATGCCTTTGACTTCTCCAATACAGAGGAGAACACAATATTATGACTCCATCATGTCTCTGAGAGCAAAGAGGAGGATTGCTAGTCAACATTCCAGGGTGTAGAATTTTAATGTGATGTGGGATGGTGGGAAAAGGTGTGCTTTGTGCACTGGAAGCATTACTTAATATAGAGTCATAGAGAAGTACAGCACAGAAACAGGCCTTTGGCCCATCTGGTCCTTGCCAAAACCATTTAAACTGCCTACTCCCATCATCCTTTATCATAGCATGGAGGGGGATAGGAACAGACAAATTAGCAAAGCGTTTAATTGGAGTAAGGGGAAATATGGAGCTATCAGACAGGAACTTGGAAACATAAATTGGGAACAGGGAAATGTATAGCAGAAATGTGGTAAATGTCCAGGAGATACTTGTGTGGCGTTCTGCATAGGTACATTCCAATGAGACGGAAAGGATGGTAGGGTACAGGAACCAGGGTGTACAAAGGCTGTTGAAAATCTAGTCAAGAAGAAAAGCTTATGAAAGGTTCAAAAAACTAGGTAATGATAGAGATTGAGAAGATTATAAGGCTAGCAGGAAGGAGCTTAAGAATGAAATTAGGAGAGCCAGGAAGGGCCTTGGCGAGCAAGATTAAGGAAAACACTAAGGCAGTCTACAAGTATGTGAAGAGCAAGAGGATAAGATGTAATAGAATAGGACCAATCAAGTGTGACAGTGGAAAAATGTGTATGGAACTGGAGGAGACAGCAGAGATGCTTAATGAATACAGTACTTTGCTTCAGTATTCACTACAGAAAAGGATCTTGGCGATTGTAGGAATGACTTACAGCAGATTGAGAAACTTGAGCATATGGACATTAAGAAAGAGGATGTGCTGGAGCTTTTGGAAAGCATCAGGTTGGATAAGTCACTGGGACCGGATGAAAGGTACCCCAAGCTACTGGCAATGATCTTCACATCAATTGGGATGGAAAAGGTTCCGGAGGATTACAGATGTTGTTTCCTTATTCAAGAAAGGGCTTAGATATAGCCCAGGAAATTATAGACCAGTGAGTCTTACTTCAGTGGTTGGTAAGTTAATAGAAAAGATCCTGAGAGGTAGGATTTATGAACATTTGGAGAGGAATAATATGATTAGGAATAGTCAGGATGGCTTTGTCAAAGGCCTGATTGAATTTTTTGAGGATGTGACTAAACACATTAATAAAGATAGAGCAGTAGATGTAGTGTATATGGATTTCAGCAAGGCATTTGATAAGCAAGGCTTATTGAGAAAGTAAGGAGGCATGGTATCCAAGGTGACCTTGTTTTGTAGATCCAGAACTGGCTTGCCCACAGAAGGCAAAGAGTGGTTGCAGACAGGTCATATTCTGCATGGAGGTCGGTGACCTGGATCAGGAAGTGTCGGGAAGGGTTAGTAAATTCGCTGATGACACAAAGATTGGGGGGGGGGGTGTTGTGGATAGTGTGGAGGTTTGTCAGAGGTTACAGCAGGACAGCAATAGAATGCAAAACTGGACTAAGCAGTGGTAGATGGAGTTCAACCCAGATTAAGTGTGAGGTGGTTCATTTTGGTAGGTCGAATGCGATGGCAGAATACAGTATTAATGGTAAGACTCTTGACAGTGTGGAGGATCAGGGGGATCTTGGGGTCTGAGTCCATAGGACACTAAAAGCTGCTGTGCAGGTTGTCTCTGAGGTTAAGAAGGCATACGGTGCATTAGCCTTCATCAACCGTGGGATTGAGTTTAAGAGCCGAGAGTTAATGTTACAGCTATATAGGAGACTGGTCAGACCCCACTTGGAGTACTGTGCTCAGTTCTGGTCACCTCACTACAGGAAGGATGTTGAAACTATAGAAAGGATGCAGAGGAGGTTTACAAGGATGTTGCCTGGATTGGGGAGCATGCCTTATGAGAACAGGTTGAGTGAACTTGGCCTTTTCCCCTTAGAGCAACAGAGGATGAGAGGTGATCTGATAGAGATGTATAAGATGATGAGGGGCATTGATCATGTGGATAGTCAGAGGCTTTCTCCCCAGCACTGAAGTGGCTAACATAAGAGGGCACAGTTTTAAGGTGCTTGGAAGTAGGTACAGAGGAGATGTCAGGGCTAAGTTTTTGTTCCACAGAGAGTGGTGAGTGCATGGAACGGCTGCCGGTGACAGTGGTGGAGGCAGATACAATAGGGTCTGTATTGTGCTGTAGGTTTTCTATGTTTTTATGCTTCTAACCTGCACCAGGACCAAAGCCCTCAATGTCTTCTCTATCCATGTACCTATCCAAACTTCTCTTAAATGTTGAAATTGAACTCTCATGTACCATTTGTGCTGGCAGCTCATTTCACACTCTCACGGCCCTTTGAGTGAAGAAGTTTCCCCTCACATTCCCCTTAGACTTCTTACCTTTCATCCTTAACCCATGACCTTCATAATAGTCAGCATGACATTCTTGGCATCTGTATTTACTTGGGAGATGGACACTGAGTCTATAGGCAAAGCGGCATTAGCTTCATGGACTCTGTACAGTTAAGAGATGAAGAGGAGTTTGCTACCCTGAGGCAAATCAGGACAGATAAATCACCAGGGTCTGACAGGCTGTTCCCTCAGACCCTATGGGAGGCAAGTGCAGAAATTGCCGGGGCCCTAACAAAGATAATTAAAACATCCTTAGCAACAGGAGAGATACCACAGGATTGGAAGACTGCCAAAGTTGTTCTGTTGTATAAAAAAGGCTCTGAACAGAAACCAGGAAATTACAGGCCAGTGAGTCTGACATCAGTTGTGGAAAGTATTCCAAGGGACCAGATAAATAAGTATTTGGATAGACATTGGCTAATTAAGGATAGTTGGCATACCTTGTGAGTGGTAGGTCACGTCTGTTATTTTTTCAAGGAAGTTACCAGGAAAGTGGATGAAGGCAAGGCAATGGATGTTGTCTACATGAACTTTAGTAAGGCTTTCGACAAGGTCCCACATGGGAGACTGTTCAAGAAAGTTCAGTCACTCGGCAATCAGGATCAGGTTGTAAATTGGATTAGACTTTGGTTTTGTATGAGAAGACAAAATGGTAATAGAGGGTTGCCTCTCTGACTAAAGGTCTATGACTAGTGGTGTGCCACAGGGATTGGTGCTGGGTCCATTGTTGTTTGATAATGTGGTTAACTGGGTCAGCAAATTTGTGGATGATAGCAAGATTGGGGATGTTGTGGACAATGAGAAAGTCTATCATGGCTTGTAGAGGGATCTGCTTCAGCTGGAAAAATGGGCGGAAAAATGGGCTGAAAATGGCAGATGGAATTTAATGCAGTAAATGTAAGGGCTTGTACTCCAGTAGGGCCAATTAGGATAAGTCTTACACAGTAAACAGTAGGGCACTGAGAAGTGTGGTAGAACAAAGGGACCTCTATATAATTCAGAGAAAGTGGTGTTTCAGGTAGATAAAGTCGCAAAGAAAGCTTTAGGCACATTGGCCTTCATAAGTCAATGCATTGAGTACAGAAGATGGGATGTTATGTTGAAGGTGTATACGATGTTGATGAGACATAATTTGAAGTATTGTGTGCAGGTTTGGTCACCTACCTACAGGAAAGATTAAACAAGGTTGAAAGAGTGCAGAGAAAATTTACAAGGATGTTGACTGGTCTGGAGGACTGGATTATAAGGGAAGATTGAATACATTAGGACTTTATTCCTTGGAATGTAGAAGATGCAGAGGAGAATTAAGAAAGGTAGACAAAACTATGAGGTGTATATTTTTCCATTGAGGTTAGGTGGGACTATAACCAGAGGTCATGCTTTGAGGGTGAAACATGAAAAGTTTAAGGGAAACATGAGGGGAAACTTCTTCATTCAAAAGGACTTGAGAGTGTGGAGTGAGCTACCAGCCTAAGTGGTGTGTGGACACTCAATTTCAATGTTTAAGGGAAGTTTGGATAGGTGCATGGATAGTAGGGATAGGGCCATGGTGCAGGTCAATGGGCATGGGCAGCACAAATGGTTCTGGCATTGTCCAGATGAGCTGAAAGGGCCTGTTTTTGTGCTGTACTCTATCATTCAATGACTCTATGAGGAAGAATTTGACTGTACAAGAGAGAATGCAGAGATGATTCAACACCATACTACCTGAAATGGAATGTTTCAATAATGAGGAACGACTGGTTAAGGGGAGTTTGTTTTACTTGTAATGTAAGAAGTGAAGAGTGGATCTGGGAAAGAACTTTTGCACTCAGAAAATGGCTGGAATCTCAAGAAAACTATCTGAATGGATGGTGGAGACAAGTACTCCCAACATCTGAGAATTATCAAAATGAGCACTTGAATTGCCAAGACATAAAGGGCTATGAACCAACAGTACTGAACAGGATTTATATAGGATGTAACTTGGAGTTGGCATGAACATGATGGGGTTGCGCCCATTTCTGTGCTGTATCGTTAACTTCAAAATAATGTACAAGAAAGAAACTTCATATGACTATGCTCAGTAGTAGACATGCTAGAAAAACATAGGTAAAACATGAACAGAACAAAAGACCAAGTATATTTGAATGGGAATGTGTACATTTTTCTCCCGCACCCTCGAGTATTATCATGGCTCACTAATATTAACTTGTCACCAGTTTTCCATTCTCAGCTGACACAAAGAGACAAAAGAATCTACAGCTGTTCTACAATTCAAAGATAGTACTGCACAATCCAGAAAAAAACATGATGGCATAAATAAAATCATTTTAATTGTAAAATTGTAAACCCAACTGTCATGCTGACTAAGATTTTTATGACAATAATACCTCAGTGGCTAGCTGGTGGAATACGTAATATCACTATCTTTTTTGCATTCAACTCAAGAGAGCAAATGCATAGTCATAATAGTCTGACAGCTGCCTTGTTATAGGAATAGGATCCCTTTCTTATACCGTCATTCTTTAGTTTGAGTCCACTGATAACTGACCACCCACTAGGGAGAGTTTGAAATATTATTTAAAAATACACACATATATTTCTCCTCAAACAGACCCAGACACACAGATCAAACATTCTCAACATTCAATCCTGCAACCAGAACAGCTGTAACCAGACCTCAGCTGATCAACCAGCCTGAAAATGGCTGGTACTACCTTCCATTTAATAAGTAATTTCTATTTAATACACATTTATATTCTGTTCTACTCTGCCTTATGGAGCACAACTTACTTTGCAACTCAGCTTTTACAAAGATTACCTTGGTCTTTTAAAATACAAACCAAAATACTCACAGCTTTTTGCATTTTGTGTATGTGTAATCCTGGGCTTCTTCCAAACAGCTTCTAGAGGCATCGGTCAGTATCCCAGTAGTAACTGCATGGTGATCGTGATCATGCTTTGATTACAAAAGCCTGCGGGCTTCAAGCCAAGTGCCTAGGCAGCTTAACAAATGCTCTGCATAGGGTATTTTACATCGTCACTTCTACATGTATGCCTCCGATTAAAAGCCACAATTCCGTGGACACAATTTAACAGACAATATCCATATTGTGGATTCCAAGACAAAAATTCTAACATCCACAAAATGAACCTACCATTCCTGTTTCCTTACAGCTCCCCCCCTGCTAACCCCTCTGTCATGAACCACCCCCCACTGATTTGGAAAGCTCCATGTATTTTGAATATAATAACGAGATGTCTGGTGCACTGCACACATCAGCCACTATTTTCAGGCACATAAAAGAATAACTTGCACAAAGCAACTTTGAAAGGGATCAGATTACTTCGTTTAAATCTAATCCAAATTAAGATTTAAGAAGAATATATAGGATAGGGCTATGACTGTCTATTCTTCAGATAAAAACATTACTTCCATACAGATTTAAATTACCTTTAATATTATATCAATCCAGAGAAACAACAAAATATGAACAGGTTCCGTGAAATGATGTCCAGTCACCTCACTGCTAAGTATGAATACAAAGATCTCCAGTGAGTCAGATCTTTTACTCATTTACTTTAGACATGCCAACACAGCACCAGTAATTGGGGGGCAGAAGTTGTACAGATTATCTGCAAGAGAGAGGGATGGAGAATTCCGAGCAGACTGCAAAATGAGAGAACATTGCATAAATAAGGAATAGGTCAATTCTGGAGACAACAAAGGCCTGGGCAAGGTTTTCATGAACATGGACAAAGATTGGAGTGGAAGTAGGCAACCTTTGTTTTCATTATTCCAAAATTATATCTCAAATTAAACTGTGCCATACAATTTAGGATAATCAACTGAAATTGTTCTGCATTCTAAATCATTCTAATTAGGCACAGTCCTTTGTAAAGTGCAGTTTAGTTGATATCACTCCAAATGGCCAAAAACAGCATATACTCTAAAGTAACATCTTAGAAAAGCCAACTCAATATGGTTCTATTCTAATAAAAATACAGAAAAATCTGTTGGCTCCAATTATTCAAAAATGGCCTTTTGAAATATGAAAAGATAAATATTACATAATTAGCCGTCAATACCAAAATTATGTCAAAACACAGTTTAATGCAGTGAAATCAAACGAGCCCTTATTTTTACATTTTGCTCAAGCTCTTTTGTGGTACATGTCATTTAAATAGAACATAAAACAGCACAACACAGAAACAGGCAACTTGACATCTATGGTCTGTACATGGTCTATATACCTTACCTTGTCTCTTCATGTGCCTGCAAATATCCTCTTAATTGTTGCTATCATGTCTGCTTCAACCACTTCATGTGGCAATGCATACTCTACGTGTAAAAATAAACTTCTGCTCTCTAATCTTAAAACTATGCCCTCCAGTATTTGACATTCCCAGAATGTGAAAGAGACCGACTGTCCATCCTATCAATGCTGCTCAATTTTATATTCTTCTATCAGGTTCAGCCCCAGCGAAAACAACCCTAGTTTGTTCAATGCGAACAGTAATGCTAATACTCTAATCCAGACAGCATCCTGGTGAGGGTCTTCTGTACCCTCTCCAAAACCTCTATAGTCTTCTGTAATGCAGTGACTAGATCTGTGCCTAATACACCAAATGTGGCTTACTAAGTTTTATAAATCTGTAACACGATGCTGTCTTTCCTACTCAATTTCTGATGTAGATTGGGAGATCGCTTTGCCAAGCATCTACTCTCTGTCCGCTAGAACAAGTGGGATCTCCCACCCTGTGGCCACCCATTTTAATTCCATTTCCCATTCCGATATGTCCATCCATGGCCTCCTCCTCTGTCAGGATAAGGTGACACATAGGTTGGAGGAACAACCATTTATATTCCATTTGGGTAGCCTCCAACCTGATGACACGAACATCAATTTCTCAAATTTCCAGTGATGCCTCCACTCCCCCCCGCTTCACCATTTCCCATCTCCTTATCATGTTATCTTTTTGCCCGCCCATCACCTCCCTCTGGTGCTCCTCCCTACCCTTCTTCCATGGCCTTTTGTCTCTTTCACTAATCAACTTCCTAGCTCTTTGCTTCATCTCTCCCCCTCCAAGTTTTGCCTATCGTCTGGCGTTTCTCTCTCCCCTCCCCCCACCTTTCAAATCTACTCAGCTTCTTTTTCTCTAGTCCTGCCAAAGGGTTTTGGTTCAAAACACTGACTGTACATTCCCCGCCCCCCCACAGATGCCGCCTGGCCTGCTGAGTTCCTCCAGCATTTTGTGTGTGTTGAACGTAGAACGTAGAAATCTACAGCACATTACAGACCCTTCAGCCCACATGTTGTGCTGACCATGTAACCCACTCTAGAAACTGCCTAGAAATTCCCTACCGCATAGCCGTCTAGTTATTTAAGCACCATGTACCTATCCAAGAGTTTCTTAAAAGACCCTATTGTATCTGCTTCCGCCACCATCACTGGTAGTGCATTACACGCAGCTACCACTCTATGTGACATCCCTGACATCCCCTCTTGTACCTATTTCCAAGCACCTTAAAACTATGCCCCCTTATGTTAGCCATTTCAACCCTGGGAGAAAGCCTCGGGCTATCCACATGATCAATGCCACTCATTATCTTATTTACCTCTATCAGGTCACCTCTCATCCTACATTGCTCCAAGGAGAAAAGGCCAAGTTTACTCAACCAATTTTCATACGGAACACTCTCCAGATTGAGGAAATCATGTCTCATAAATCTGTTGAGCATTTCTTGAAAGAGGCAACTAAGCAGCTGGATGAGGACAATGGATATTATCTATATGGACTTCAGCAAGAACTTTAACAAGGTCTCCTTTGAAAGCTAGTCTAGAATGTTAGATCACAGATGGTCCAGGAAGAGCTGGCTAAGTGGATACATAATTGTGTTGCTCCAATTTCCAGCATCGCCGGATTTTCTCGTTTGTGCTACTCAATACACTGACCAATTAAGACAAGCATGCCGTATGTCTTCTTTACCACCCTATCTATCTATCTATTTGTGTTACCACTTTCAGCCATGGACTTGTATCTCAGTATTCGTTTGTGATAAATGCTCCTAATGTTACTGCCATTTATTACTGTGTACCTTCCCTTACATTTCACCTTCCGAAGAGCAACATCTCACATTTTTCCTGGTTAAACTCCATCTGCCATTTCTCCACCCACATTTCCAACTGGTTTATATCTTCACAAACACGAGGAAGTCTGCAAATGCTGGAAATGCTTGATTTATATCTTGCTGTATTTTTCTGATAACCTTCTTCACCATCCACAACTCCCTATTTTTGTGGCATCTGAAAACTTTCTAATCAGATCATCTACAGGTTTGACCAAAATAACTTACAAACATTAACCCTGGTGGAACACCACTGGTTACAGTCCTCCAGTCAGGCTAACCCTCCAACACTACACTATCTTAATTTTCTGGATCACCCCATCATTAGAGACCTTGTCACATGCCCTACTAAAGTCTGCACAGACAACAGCCATTACCTTACAATCACCCTCATCACCACCTGAAATAACTCAATCAAGGTCACAAGACATGATCGGCCTCATATAAAGCCATGTTGTCACTGTTAAGCCTGTGCTTTTCCATGTAAGTAAATCCTACATCTGAGAATCCTTTAAAATAGTTATCATACCATTGATGTAAGGTTCACCAATTTATAATTTGCTGGATTATCTAAACAAAGAATCAACATTGACTACTCTCGAGTCCTCTGGAAACTCATCAATGCCCCAGTAATCTCCTTTCTTGATTCTCTGAGTAACTTGGAATAGATCCCATCAGGCCCTGGGGCTTGATCCATCTTAATATTCTTCAACAGATCCTTTCTCCTTGATATCAACATACTCTAGAATATTAGCATACCCCAAAATAATCTTACTACCCTCCAGGCCGGCCCTTGTCCTTGATGAATACCAATACAAACTATTAATTTAGTACCACACCCACTTCCTCTGGCTCCAGGCACCAATTTCCTACTTTGGCCTTAAATGGTCCTACCCTCTCTAGCTACCCTTTGTTCTTTCGCCATGCATAACATGTCTTGAGTATTCCTTAATCCTCTTGTCCAGGACACTACCTCTTAAATCTGTACTCATAAAACAGTCACAAACAGAATTTTTCCCACTTAAAAAGGTAAATTAAACGAAATCCAATTGCATTATAATTTAATTTTTTTAATTTTCACCCTCCTTTCAAAAATATGCATCTTATTCAATACCATTTAAAATGACATACACCCCATATAGTGCAAAAATCTTTGTAATTGTTTATGAAATCACAATACATAGGTATTACCATCAGCTTCAAGGTAATCAGATCATGTTACTGGAGGTTCAGAAATATAACCTTGTTTTAATAATTTTCAACCCACAGAAATCTCAAAAAAATCTCCAGAATCATTGAGGTGTAAACCAATTTACATACCATGTATTAAATCACCAACAGACAACCCCATCCAAAGCTAATGTCTACAAAGCAATAGCTATGTAGACACTGAAAAACTCCAAAATAGTTCAGACACATGACCTTTTATCACAATTTCTGACTTTTTCGCTTTTCTCACCACAGGTGTTGCCTGGCCTGATGAGCATTCCCAAATTTTCTGACCTATTTCAGATTTCCAAAATATAGTAATTTACTTTCCAAACAACCAACCAGAGGCTCTATAGGAGCAGTTTTATATACTTTAACACAGCTGGAGCAGTTGGGATTACTTTAGAAAGAAATGGGGGATAAAAGATATTACAAATGGATTGGCACAATCTTTCAAATATATCATTGAAGAATAATTGTGATACAGTATTTCTGCACACTTACCATAATTTCACTATATTCATGTATCCTTTCAACTTCTCCCTGCAAGGACAAATTTTAAAATTAACCATCATACATATCAAGAATTGTAAATGAATTACTCCACAGTAAAAGCACGTGCAAAAATATGAGAAAGCTACATATTATACTACATCTTTCTCTTTAAGCAGACTGCAGAAGACTAAGTAGCCTACAATATCCAAACAATTGTACAAGTAATACTATAACACAACCAGAGCCCCTGTTTAGAGGCCAAAATGCACAGGAAATACAAGAACATGGTTGCAGTTTTTTTTTAAACAAAGTGTAAACAATTGATGCAATGGAAAAAATAGTTTTGAATATGCATTATACAGGGATGAGAGTAATAGCATTGAAAGGTGATTTTTCCCCCTTATTTTAAAAAATAGTCAGAGAGATACAACACAGAAAAAGGCACTTTGGTCCACCAAGTCCATACCAACCATCAACCAGATATTTATGCTAATCAGACATTAATCCCACATTTTATTCTCACCAAATTATACCATGCATCCACACCAATTACCAATCTACATATATCTGGGATGAGGAAGGTGTGCAAGCACCACATAGGTAGCACCAGAGGTCAGTACTGAATCCAGATTGCTGGTATAATGAGAATGTGGATCTATAGCTGCACCACCGATCTGTATCTTTGATAGTAGTAGTAGTAGGCCTCCGTTAGTCTCGAAAGACCATGGATTTGCGCCTTGGTAAGTTTCCAGGGTGCAAGCCCGGGCAAGGTTTTTTTTAATGGAAGACCGGCAGTTGCCCAAACTGCAAGTCTCCCCTCTCCATGCCACCAATGTTGTCCAAGGGAAGGGCATTAGGACCCATACAGCTTGGCACCGGTGTCGTCGCAGAGCAATGTGTGGTTAAGTGCCTTGCTCAAAGACACACACGCAGCCTCAGCCAAGGCTCGAACTAGTGACCTTCAGATCACTAGACGAACGCCTTAACCACTTGGCCATGCGCCAACACGTATCTTTGATAATGCTGATAATAAACGGTATTGCTGCAGAACATACATCTTACATTCAGAGTTCTATTTTCAAAAATGTATATAAACCCTTGGCCAATCCTACATATCCATCAGGTGCATCTGTACTGCCATCATGCAGTGGAGGGAAAAGTGTAACAAAATTTCAGGCAGATATAGGGGGAAATACCGTAGTTTCCAGTTAATTGGGCCGTTGATTAATCAGGACAGCTGCTTATTTGGGGAAAACTCTTACAGAAACTAATCAAGAAAATAGCCTGGATTCCCTTTGTGTACTTGACATTATGCCATTTAATTGGGGATGAAGACTGTTGCCGAACAGTTTCTAACTATCATCAGACATGTGGCCGTTAGACCTTTATTGGCATCAGAGGCCTACCAAAGTTTGGAGTGTGAGTATAAAAAGAGCAGGCTCAGGTAAAACCTGTCTATTTTTGGCAGCTCAGGCAGGAGGAGTGCAAGTGTCAGTGTCAGAGTCCTATGGAAATCGGGAAAGGATAAAAGAAGCCGATTCAGGCAAAGCCAGTTCATTAGGTCCGCGCAGGCATAGGAAGTGTCAGCGTCAGAGGACTAAAATCAGCTGCAAATAAAAGGAGGATAGGCTCAAGCAGAACAGCCATTGTCGGAGTGTGCCTGTGAAAGAGTGTGAAGGATTAGGCTTAACAGGCTTCAATGTGAACAGGTGGAGGCACAGTTAAGAAAAGATAAGCGTTTTTTTTTTCTTTTTTAGTCAGGATGGAATGCTGCTCCTGTCAAATGTGGGCATTCAGGATATCTGATAGTTTCCCTGATGATTACATCTGTGGAAAATGTACCCAACTTCAGTACCTGACTGACCAGGTCAAGGAGCTGGAGCTGGAGTTGAATGTACTCAGGATCATTCAGGAGTCTGAAGATATTATAGGCAAGTCTTTTGAGGAGGTGGTCACAATCAAAGTACAGGCTTCAGACAGTGGATGGTGAACCATCAGAAGAGGTAAAGGGATTAAGAGGTCAGTGCAAGGTTCCCTGTGGCCATTCCCCTCAGCAAAAAGAATACCTCTTTGGATACAGCTGGAGTGGATGACCCATCAGATCGCAACAGCAGCAGACAGGCATTGTGGCCAGCTCTGAGGCTCAACAGGAAAAAGTAAAGGCAGGCAGTGAAGTTCCCAGCCCTCTGCAAATCTAGTTTAAGAATAATAGAAGGGTCAGACCCAGAGTCCATTTGGGTGGAATTAAGGAATGGGAAGGGTGCAATCATAGTGATAGGACTGTACTACAGACTCTCTAATATCTACCAGGATATTGAGCAACAGACATGTAATCAGATTAAGGAAATGTGTAAAAATAATAGAGTTGTTGTCACAGGAGATTTCAACTTCCCTGATAAGCTGGGACATTCTTAGTGCAAGGGGCTTAGATGAGCCAAAAATGTGTATCCAGGAAGGATTCTTAAATCAACATGTGGACAGTCTAATAAGAGTACTGGACCTGGGGTTGGGTACTGAGCCTGGCCAGGTGACAAAACCTGGCAAGTTCAGTGGGTGAACAGTTAGGGAACAGTGACCATAACTTTTAAGGATAGCTATAGACAAGGATAGTTATGGTCCTTGTGAGAGTTTTAAATTGATGTAGGGCAAATTATGAGAGCATTAGGCAGGAACCAAGAAGCTTTAATTGGGAACACCTTTTCTCAGGCAAGTCCACATCAGACATGTGAAGGGTGTTTAAAGATAAATTGCACAGGGTAAAGGAAAGGTATGTTCCTGTTAGAAGGACGGGGATGGAAAGATAAGAGAACCTTGTTTATCCAGAGAGGTGATGAATTTAGTCAAGAAGAAAAAGGAAAAGTGTGTAAAGCTTCAGAAGAAGGGATCAAAGGAAGAGTTATCTTATTTAACTCTTAAGAGAATAGGGGCATGTCTACAGAGCCAGTATTCTGTTCTGGTTGTCAGATGTGGGATTTCCAGGAAACTTCCAGCCTCCCCGATGCCCACATCTCCAGCAGGTGCATCAAGATACAGCTCTTTAGAGACCCATGTTAGGGATCTAAAGCTGCAGCTCGATGACCTTCGGCTTGTTAGGGAAAGTGAAGAGGTGATAGACAGGAGCTACAGAAAGGCAGTCACCCCAAGGCTACAGGAGACAGATAAATGGGTGACTGTCAGGAGAGGGAAGGGAGAATGTCAGATAGTGGAAAGCACTGTTGTGGCTGACCCCCTCAACCATAAGTACTCCATTTTGAGTACTGTTAGGGCGGGGGGGGGAGGTGACCTACCTGGGGGAAGCAACAGCAGCCGTGCCTCTGGCACTGAGTATGGCCCTGTGGCTCAGAAGGGTAGGGGACTGAAGAGAATGGCTGCAGTAATAGGAGATTCTATGGTCAGAGGACAGATAGGTGATTCTGTGATGTAAAAAGGAAACACAGATGGCAGTCTGCCTCCCAGGTGCCAAGGTCTGCAATGTTTCTGAACGCACCTACAATATCCTGAAAAGGGATTGCGAGCAGCCAGAAATCATGGTACATATTGGTACTAACAACGTAAGTATAAAAAGGGAGGAGGTCCTGAAAAAGAATACAGGAAGTTAGGAAGTAAGCAGGACCTCAAGGGTAGTAATCTCTGGATTACTGCCTGTGCCATGTGACAGTGAGGATAGGAATTGAATGAGGTGGCAGATAAATGCGTGCCTGAAGAATTAGAGCTGGGGGCAGGGATTCAAATTTCAGGATAATTGGAACCTCTTCTGGGGCAGGTGGGACTTGTACAAAAGGGATGGGCTGCACTTGAATCTGAGCAGGACCAATATCCTTGCAGGCAGGTTTACTAGAGCTATTGGGAGTAGTTTAAACTAATATGGCAGAAGGATGGGAACCAGTATGATAGAGCTGAGGATAAGCCAGCAGGTTTACAAGTAGATTAAGGAAGTAACATGAATGTAAGTAAGGACAAGCCAATGATTTGGGTACAAATACAGAGTAAAGAGTTAAATTGTACTACAGAGGCAAAATTCAAAAGAGCGAAAAATGCAGAACTGAAGGTGCTGTACTTGTATGCACAAAGCTTTTGGAATAAGGCAGATGAACTTGTGGCGCAATTAGAGATTGGTCGGTATGACGTTGTGGACATCACTGAGTTGTGGGTGAAAGAAAGCCACAGTTCCATAGTTAGGAGCTTAACATCAAAGGATATGCTTTGTATCGAAAGACAGGCAGGAAGGCATAGGTGCTGATGTGGCTCTGTTGGTAAGAGATGGAATTATATCTTTAGAAAGAGGTGACATAGGTTCACAGAATGTTGAATTTTATGGGTGGAATTATAAACTTCAAGGGCTTAAAAAAACATGTGCATCACATATAGGCCTCCAAATAGTAGCCAAAATATAGGGTAGAGTTTGCAAGTGGAGCTGGAAAAGGCATGTAATAAGGGTAACGACACAATTGTAATGAGAATTTCAATATGCAAGAGGATTGGGAAAATCAGGTTAGCATCAGATTGCAAGAGAGAGAATTTGTTGAATGCATATGAGATGGCTTTTTACATCAGATTCTGCTTGAGCCAACTCAGGGAAAAGCTTTCTTAGATTGGCTGTTATGTAACAACACAGATCTTATTAGGGAGCTTAATGTAAAGGAACCGTTAGGAGACAGGAAACATGATATGATTGAACTCCTACGGCAATTTGAAAAGGAAAAGTCCAAGTCAGATGTATCAGTATCGTGATGGAATAAAGGGAATTACAGAGGCATGAGAGAAGAGCTTGCCCAGTGGATTAGAGGAGGATACTAGCGGGAATAACGGCAGAGCAGAAATGGCTATTATTTCTGGGAATAATTCACAAAGCGCAGGTTAGATATGTCCCAAAGAAGTTGTTCTCAAATGGTAGGGGTAGGCAACAGTGGCTGACAAGGAAAGTTAAGGACTGCATAAAAGCCAAGGAAGGGCATATAAGGTAGCAAAAGTGGGTAGGAAGTTGAATGATTGGGAAGCTTTTAAAATCCAAGACAACTAAAAAGTTATAAGAAAGGAAAAGATGAAATATGAGGGCAAACTATCCAATAATATAAAGCAGGATACCAAAAGTTTTTTTTTCAGTTAGAAAGAGTAAAAGGAACATTAGAGTTGATATTGGACCACTGGAAAATGATTTGGTGAGGTAGTAATGGGGGACAAAGAAATGGAAGATGAACTTTATGGGTACTTGCAATCAGTCTTCACTGTGGAAGACACTAGCAGTGTGCCAGAGGTCCATGAGTGTCAAGGAGCAGGAGTGAATGCCATTGCTATTATGAAGAAAAATGTGCTAGGCAAACTCAAAGGTCTTAAGGCAGAGAAGTCACCTGGATCAGATGGACCACAACCCCGAGTCTTGACAGAGGTTGCTGAAGAGATAACAGATGCATTGGTCATGATCTTTCAAGAATTACTTGATTCTGGCATGGTCCCAGAGGACTTGAAGATTGCAAATGTCACTCCACTCTTCAAGAAGAGAGGAAGGCAAAAGAAAGGAAATAATAAGGTCAGTTAGCCCTTCCTCAGTGTTGGGAAAGTGTTGGAGTCTGTCATTAAGGATGAGGTTTCCGGGTACTTGGAGACTAATGATAAAATAAGTCAAAGTCAGCATGATCTGTGAAGGGAAATCTTGCCTGACAAATCTGTTAGAGTCCTTTGAGGAAGTAACAAGCAGGCTGGACAAAGGAGAGGCAGCAGATGTCATTTACTTGGATTTTCAGAAGATATTTGATAAGGTGCTACATGTGAGGTTGCTTAATAAGACAAAATCCTACACCATTACAGGAAAGATACTGGCATGAATATAGGAATGGCTTACAGGCAGGAGGCCATGAGTGGGATAAAAGGGCCTTTTCTGGTTGCCAGCTAGTGACTAGTGGTGTTCCTCAGGGGTCAGCATTAGGACCACTACTTTTCACATTGTTTGTCAATGATTTTGATAATGGAATTGATGGCTTTGTGGCAAAGTATGCGATGATATGAAGATAGGTGGAGGCATAGGGTAGTGCTGAGGAAGCAAGTGATTACAGCAGGATTTGGACAAATTGGAAGAATGGGCAAAAAAGTGACAGATGGAATAAAGTATTAGGAAATGTATGATAATGCATGTTGGCAAAAGGAAAAATAGTGTGGACAATTATCTAAATGGAGAGAAGATTCAAAGATCAGAGGTGAAGAGGAATTTAGGAGTCCTCATGCAAGACTTCCAGAAGGTTAATTTACAGGTTGAGTCTGTGGTAAAGAAGGCAAATGCAATGTTGGCATTTATTTCAATGGGAATAGAATAAAAAAGCAAACAGATAATGCTGAGCCTTTATAAGATAGTTAGGCCATACTTGGAGTATTATCAACAGTTTTGGGCCCCATATCTCAGAAAGGATATGTTGTCATCGGAGAGAGTCCAGAGAAGATTCACGAGGATGATTCTGGGAATTAAGAAGTTAGCATACGAGGAGCATTTCAGATTCAGATTCAGATTCAGTTTATTGTCATTTAGAAACCACAAATACAATGCAGTTAAAAAATTAGACAACGTTCCTCCAGAATGATATCACAAAAGCACATGACAAAACAGACTACATCAGAAAACCCACATAACGTTTGGCAATCCCCAATCCAGAGTCCGGAGAGGCTGCTGCATATTGATAGCGTGCTACCATCTTAGCGCGTTCCCCAGAAAGGAGCTCCAAAGCCACCAGACAAAACAAGACCAAAAACTAAAGCTACAAGACCTACACAAAACCACATAGTTACAACAATTGGCAGCTTTGGGCCTGTATTCACCGGAATTTAGAAGAATGCTAAATGACCTTGTGGCCATTAGAGAGACGGATATCTCGGGGCAGGAACGGCTGCTGTGTGCATTAGATGTTTCAAAACGGACAGGGAGGGAGGCAGAAGAGGTGGGGTGTGGCATTGCTAATCAGGGATAGTATCACAGCTGTAGAAAAGGAGTAAGTCATGGAGGGATTGTCTACTGAGTCAGTACGGGTGGAAGTCAGAAACAGGAAGGAGCAATAATTCTACTGGGTGTTTTCACAGACCTCCCGCTAATAGTAGCAGGGACATCGAGGAGCAAATAGGAAGGCAGATTCTGGAATGGTGTAATAATCATAGGGTTGTTGTGATAGGCTATTTTAACTTTCCTAATATTAAACATAGAAACATAGAAAACCTACAGCACAATACAGGCCCTTCGGCCCACAAAATTGTGCCGAACATGTCCCTACCTTAGAAATTACTAGGCTTACCCATAGCCCTCTATTTTACTAAGCTCCATGTACCTATCCAAGTCTCTTAAAAGACCCTATCTTATCCACCTCCACCACTGTTGCCAGCAGCCTATTCCACACACTCACCACTCTCTGAGTAAAAAATCTTACCCCTGATAACTCCTCTGTACCTACTCCCCAGCACCTTAAACCTGTGTCCTCTTGTGGCAACTATTTCAGTCCTGAGAAAAAGCCTCTGACTATCCACACAATCAATGAATCTCATCATCTTATACACCTCTATCAGGTCACTGCTCATCCTCCGTCACTCCAAGAAGAAAAGACTGAGTTCACTCAACCTATTCTCATAAGGCATGCTCCCCATCTGACTGGCATATCCTTAGAGTAAGGGGTTTAGATGGGATGGAGCTTGTTAAGTGTATTCACGAAGGTTTCCTTGATGCACTATGTAGAAAAACAAACTAAAGGAGAGACTGTACTTGATCTGGTATTGGGAAATGAACCTGGTCAGGTGTCAGATCTCATGGTGGGAGAACATTTTGGAGATAGTGATCAGAACCATCTCCTTTACCATAGTGCTGGAGAGGGACAGGAGCAGATAATTTGGAAAAATGCAATTGGGGTAGGGGGAAATATGATGCTATTAAGCAGAAATTTGGGAGCAGATTTTCTCAAGGAAGTGCAAGGCAGAAATGTGGTAAATGTTCAGGTAACATTTGCACGGTGTTCTCCATAGGTATGTTCCATTGAAGTAGGGAAAGGGTGGTAGGGTGAAAGAATCAAGGTGTACAGAGGATGTAGAAAATCTAGTTAAGAAGTAAAGAAAAGCTTACAAAAGGTTCAAGAATCTAGGTACTATCAGAATTCTAGAAAATGACAAGATTGCCAGGAAGGAGTTTAAGAATGAAATTAGGAGAGCTAGAAGGGGCCATGAGAAGGCCTTGGCAAGCAGGATCAAGGAAAAGCCCAAGGCATTCTACAAGTATGTGAAGAGCAAGAGGGTGAGCCATGTGGGATTAGGACTAATCAGATGCAATAGCAGAAACATGTGCATGGAGTTGGAGGAGGTAGCAGAGGTACTTAATGAATACTTTGCTTCAGTATTCACCAGGGAAAAGGACCGTAACAATTGTGGACTGAAACGCTTGAACATGTAGACAATAAGAAAGAGGATGCGCTGGAGCTTTTGAAAAGCATTAGGTTAGATAGGTCGCCAGGTCCAGACAAGATATACCCAGGACTACTACAGGAAGTGAGGGAGGAGACTGATGAGCCTCTGGCATCATCATTAGGAATGGGAGAAGTACCGGAGGATTGGAGGGTTGCAAATATTGTTCCCTTGTTCAAGAAAGGGAGTACAGATAACCCAGGAAATTATAGACCAGTGAGTCTTACCTTAGTGGTGGGCAAGTTGTTGGAGAAGATTTTGAGAGGCAGGGTTTATGAGCATTTGGAGAGACAATCTGATTAGATATGGTCAGCATGGCTTTGTTGAGGACAGGGCATGCCTTATGAGCCTGACTGAATTCTTTGAGGATGTAGCAAAACACATTGATGAAGGCAGAGCAATAGATGTAGTGTATATGGATTTCAGTAAGGCATTTGATAAGGTTCCCCATGCCAGGCTCATTCAGAAAGTAAGGAGGCATGGGATCCACGGAGAACTTGCTTTATGGATCCAGAAATGACTTGCGCACAGAAGGAAAAGGGTGCTTTGTAAATGGTTCATTTGCTGAATGGAAGTCGACGACCAGTGGTGTTCCGCTGGGATCGGAACTGGGACCCTTCCTCTTCGTGATTTTTATAAATGACCTGGATGAAGTAAGTTAGTAAGTTTGCTGATGACAAAGATTGGGGGTGTTGTGGATAGTCTGGAGACTGTCAGAGGTTATAGCGGGATATCGATAGGATGCAGAACTAGGCTGAGAGGTGACAGATGGAGTTAAACTCAGATAAGTGTGAAGTGGTTCATTTTGGTAGGTCAAATTGAAGACAGAATATACTATTAATGGCAAGATTCTTGGCAGTGTGGTGGATCAGGGCAATCTCAGGGTCTGTGTCTGTAGGACACTCAAAGCTACTGTGCATGTTGACAGTATTGCTAAGAAAGCGTAAAGTGTGTTGGCCTTCATCAACTGTAGGATGAAGTTCAAGAGCTGTGGGGTAATGTTACAGCTACATAAGACCTTAGATAGACTGCACTTGCAGTATTGTGTTCACTTCTGGTTACCTCACTACAGGAAGGATGTGGATACTACGAAGAGTGTGTAGAAGAGATTTACAAGGATGTTACCTGGATTAGAGAATGTGCCTTATGAGAATAGGTTGAGGGAACGTGGCCTTTTCTCCTTGGAGCAACAGACGATGAGAGGTAACCTGATAGAGGCATATAAGATGAGAGGCATTGATTGTGTGGAAAACCAGAGACTTTTTCCCAGGGCTGAAATGGCTAACATGAGGGACATAGTTTTAAGGTGCTTGGAAGTAGGTACGGGGGGATGTCAGAGATAAGTTTTTCACACAGAGAGTGGTGGGTATGTGGAATGTACTGCCCGCAACAATAATAAAGGACTTTTAAGAGACTGTTAGATAGGTACACGGAGCTTAGAAAAATAGAGGGCTATGCGGTAGGGAAATACTAAGCAGCATCTAGAGTGGGTTACATGGTCGGCACAACATTGTGGGCTGAAGGGCCTGTATTGCTCTGTAGATTTCTATGTTCTATGTTCTAATGCGGGGGGTGGGGGGCACCTCATTGAAGCCTACCAAATGTTGAAAGGACTAGATGGAGTGGATATGGAGAGGGTGTTTCCTATGGTGGGGGTATCCACAACTAGAGGGCACAACCTCAAAATTGAGGGGCGACCTTTTAGAATAGAAGGAAGGAAGAATTCTTTTTTGCCAGTGAGTAGTGAACCTGTGGAATGCTCTACCACAGACTGTGATGGAGGCCGTCCATGGGTATATTTAAGGTGGAAGTTGATCATTTTATGATTGGTCAGGGCATCAAAGGATATGGTGAGAAGGCAGGTGAATGGGGTTGAGTGGTATCCGGGATCAGCTATAACGGAATGCCAGAGTAGACTTGATCAGCTGAATGGCCTAATTCTGCTCTTATATCTTACGGAAGCAATGGAGTGTAGAGAAGCCAGAAAAAAAACTAAAGGAAGGAATTAGGAAAGTCAGGAGGGGCCATGAAAAGTCCTTGGATTAATGTGAATCTAAAGGCATTCTATACATACATCAAGAGTAAGAGGATAACTAGGGAAAGGGTGGGACTACTCAATGGGTAAAGGGGGGGCATTTGCTTGGATGCAGGGAATGTGCGTGAGGTACCGGTACTTAATAAGTACTTTGCTTCAAGATTTATCAATGAAAAGGAAATGAAAAACCAGTAGATCAGAGCTGAGTGTATAAATATGTTAGAGCATTTAGAGGTCAAGGAGGAGAAAGTGTTGGGCCTACTAATGAGGGCCTGATGGGATTTACCCCACATTATTGAAGGAGTCAAGAGACAGGATTGCTGGGCCCTTGACCAGTATCTTTGTGTCCTCTCTAGCCACAGGCAAGGTCCCAGAGGACTGGTGGGTGGCTAATGTCTATTTAAGTAGGAAACAAGGGAAAATCCTGGGAACTATAGACCAGTGAGTCTCATGTCAGTTGCAGGGAAATTGCTAGAGAAAATTCTCAGGGATAGGATAGATGAGCATTTAGAAATCCAGGCCTAATTATGGAGAGCCAGCACAACTTTGTGTGTGGCAGGTCTCATGCCTCACCAAGTTGATTGAGTTTTTTTGACAAGATGATGAGGGTAGGGCAGTGGATGTTGTCTACATAGATTTTGTATGGTGTTTGACAAATTCCCTCATGGGAGGCTAACCAAGATGCATGGAGTCCGTGGTAAATTGACTCTTTGGAATCAGTACCAACTTGCACACAGAAGGCAGAGGGTACTGGTTGAAGGGAGTTATTCAAGTTGGAGGTCTGTAATCAATGGAGTTCTGCAGGGATCTGTGCTGAGCCCTCTGCTGTTTATGACGTATATAAATGACCCGGATGAAAATGTAGGTGGGTGGGTTAATAAATTTGCAAATGATACCAAGATTGGTGGAGTTGTGGTTAGAGTACAAGACCGGGAAAGATAACAGCACAATATAGATCAGTTGCAGATATGGGCAGAGAAATGGCAGATGGAGTTTAACCCAGATAAATATGAGGTGTTGCATCTTGGTAGAGCAAGTGCAAGGAAACAGTACACTGTTAAGGGCAAGATCCTTAACAAAGTTCCTGAGCAGAGATCTTGGGGTCAAAGTTCATAGCCCCTTGAATGTGGCTACACAGGTCAATAAGGTGGTTAAAAAGGCTTATGAAATGCTTGTTTTTATTAGTCGAGCATTGAGTTCAAAAGTCAGGTGTTATGTTGCAACTTTATAAAACTCTGGTTAGGCCACATCTGGAGTATTGTATACAGTGCTGGTTGCCCCCCTATAGGAAGGATGTTGAGACTTTGGAGAGTGTACAGAAGAGATTTACCAGGATGATGCCTGGTTTAGAGGGTATGTGCTATCACGAGAGGCTGGATAAACCTGGGCTGTTTTCTTTGCCGTGCAGGAGGCTGAGGGGAGATCTGATAGAGGTTTACAAGATTATGAGAGGCATAGAGAGTAGACGGGGAGCATTTATTGCCCTGGGTTGAAGTGCCTAATACCAGAGGGCACGCATTTCTGGTGAGAGGGTTTAGGCTCAGAAGGGATGTGAGGTGTAAGATTTTTACTCAGAGAATAATGGATGCCTGGAATGCCCTGCCTGGTGTGGTGGTAGAGACTAATAACATTAGAAGCTTTTACGATGTTTGGACAGGCACATGGATGTAAGGAAGATGGAGGAATATGGACATGGTGTAGGTAGGAGGGATTAGTGTTTGGGTGCTTAGCTGGTTTGGCACAACATTGTGGGCCAAATGGCCTGTTCCTGTGTTGTACAGTTCTATGTTCTACTACGTCATGCTTAAAGCAGTTTTTAAATAGCATCAGTTGTGGGTGCTTGGCAGTGATTTTTGTCACTGATATTTGGTAAGAAATAAGTAATAAGATAATTCACAACTGTTTTACTCGCAGTGGTTTCAAGCATTCAGGCTTGGAAACAGCAGAAACAGCTGGGAGTGAAATGAAATTATATTACTACTTTGTTAGGAAATACAAAGAATTAAGATGTCAACAATCATCTTGAATATTACAATGAAAATGAAGATTTGGAGGAGACAATCATCAATAGCATTGTATGTAGTCAGTGTATACACTAGATGTCTTTGCTGAGTTTATTCATTTATAGTCAATCGAAAGAATGTGCCAGCGTACAATGGATAAATTCCTCTACCGATAACAATTAGAAACTAATAGTTTTATAGTACTGTACTTGTTCTGTATTTCATTTAAATACATAATTTGTTACTTAGTTAAATGGTAGTATCTCTTTTTATACCTTTTTAACTATTTCCATGAAACTTCAGTTAATTAGGCAGCCGCTTAATTGGGCCAAATAACTAGAACCCACTGTATTTGCAATTACATAAAGATAAAGATTTTGCCTGTTAACTATGAGGAATATTCTCAAGCCTATGTCATTTGGAAGAAATTATGCCAGCTTTCTCAGGTATTCAACTGAGCAATTAACAGCTTCCACAAAAGAAAACAGCAGCTCTTTTTATTGACTGGATCCCTTTCACTACTCAGCCTGCTGCATGGCAGACACTTCAACTCTCATTCACATCTGAATAAAACAGCTACATTGATTAAATCCGATACCTCCTTCAAAGCAGAGTTAAGAACATATATCAGCATGTCTAATAATTGTCACGAATCCAACACACACTTTTTATAAAATCAAGATAAATACATTTCAAATTAAACACCTTCTCATGTAGCTTGAAGAATTGATTTAAAGACATATATTGTATCATAATTACTTTGACTTGCTCTTTTAGTTGACTGAAAGAGTAATCTTTTAAATTTAGAAACAGAAACAAATGTTACTGAAAAGTTTAAGCCCTAGAAGTGCATGATGGAGTGGAAGGAGAGTGATAGAACAAGTGTGGATAGAAAGAAACAGATTGATGATAGCAAGTGTGGAGCCACCTTCTATCAAGCTAGTTCTGTATCCAATTGGCAGGTACCATGGATTCCTTGTGATCTAACATTACCCACTAGCCTACCATTCGGGACCCTGTTAAAGGTCCTGATAAAGCCCATGCAGACAACATTCACTAACCAATCTTCTGGGTCGCCCCATCAAAAAGTAATTAAACTCAGGAGACAGGATCTCCCATGCACAAAGTCATCATGACTATCCCTAATCAGTCTTTGCTTTATCAAATGCAGGTAAATCCTGTCCCTCAGATCCTTTCTGGTAACTTTCCCACCACTAATGTTAGGCTGACTAGTCAGTAGTTTCTTGGCTTATCCTTGTAACCCTTCTCAAATAACGTTATAGAGTGACACAGGTTGATGGAAGAACATGACAATAAACAGAAGTTTTCTTTTCTCTCCACAAATGCAAATAACTTTCTGATTATTTCCAACAATTTATTTTTATTTCACCTCATTTTTGTACTTCTCTATTGGAAATGATAAGAATATTAACTAGCTTTCAGATGACAAATGTTAACTATAGATTCATTGTTGATTACTGAGCATTTAAATGCTCAATGTATCAATAGAAAATCTGCCAATTCTTTCAATTAATCTTAGGTTAAGGTGGATTCATGGTTAAGCTACTGCACCATCAGTCAGAGTATTAAGCCATTGACCTGGAGACTTAAGCTTGAATCTCTCCGTAATAGTTGGGGAGTGTGAATCATTACTAAATCTGAAATATGGTTTTGAAACAAAACCGGGCTCAGTAATGACGACCAAATTGTCATAATGTAATTCATTAATATCCTTTAATATTTTTGTTCCTATCCTATTGCTGCCTGTTAGCCATCAGATTCAGAATGCTGCAACAAGGTTAAGATTGCAGTCTATACTTTGCTTTTATATCCACTGCTGCTTAAGAGGCTCTTTTTTGGGCTAAGGTAGAACTTCATCCATGTTGAATTAATGTGGAAGTATCTCATACAAGCATTAAGATATTTCAGATACACAGAGGATGAGCACAAAGATAATGGAGAGATTTTTGTTTTAAACTATGACTGATGCTGTGATTTCACCTATCAGACAAATAAGCAGTGAAAGAGGGAGGGCTATTCACACAGAATAGCTGGTGTATATATATATCACAGAAAATTCAATATTCTGTGGAGTTACTCTATAGAGTACAAACAGTACAAACAATGTTTGGGGATATTAGTAGTGTACTCTATGAAAATTATGACATGACATTCCACATAGGTCTGCTGTGGCCAGTTTTTGATGTGTTGTAATCATATCAGTAGCACAAAGGACCACCATAGAATTAGGGAGTATGACTCTACCAGGCAAGCATCTTCCCTGCTTATTGCTCAAGAAAAGAGAAAAGTTCAAATTAAGTATAATCAAGTCAATGTGCATAACAACAGGGAACCCCGCAACAAGCAGTAAACACTTGCTCTGCTTGATTATGAGAACGTAAGACATAGGATCAGAATTGGGCCATTCAGCCCATCGAAACTGCGCTGCCATTCCATCATGGCTAATTTATTATCCCTTTCAAACCCTTCTTCACGTGACCTTTGATGTCCTGACTCATCAAGAACCTATCAACCTCCACTTTAAATATACTCAATGACTTAGACTCCACAGCTCTCTGTGGCATTGAATTCCACAGATTCACTACCCTCTGGCTAAAGAATTTCCTCCTCATCACTGTTCTAAACATGCCATGGTAGTGGCTAGCTTGGTGCTATCGCAGCTCAGAGTGTCCTGGAGTTGGGAGTTCAATTCCGGAGTCAGTCTATACAGAGTCTCTGTACGTGCTCCCCATGGAATGCATGGGTTTTCTCCAGATCCTCCAGTTCCCCCCCCAGAGTCCAAAAATGTACAGTGTAGGTTAATTGATCACTGTAAATTATCCCATGATTAGGTTAGGGTTAATTAGGCTTGTCGAGGGTTGCTGGGGTGAAACAGCTACTCTTTGTACACTCTATGCTTCTCATAATCTTATAAATCTCTATCAGATCTCCCTCAGCCTTTGGAATTCCAGAGAAAACAATCTTGAGATAGCACATACTCTCTAAACCAGGCAGCAGCCTGGTAAACCTCTTCTGTACACTCCCCAAAGCCTCAACATCCTTCCTATAGTGGAGCAACCAAAACTGTATACAATATTCCAGATGTGGCCTAACCAGAGTTTTATAAAGTTGCAACAATTCTCCTGACTTTTGAACTCAATGCTCCAATAATAAAAGCAAGCATAACACTACTTAATCACCTCATCAAACTGTGTAACTGCTTTTAAGGAGCTGAGAACTTCGATCCCAAAATGTTTTTGCTCAGCAACATTGTTAATGATCTTGCCCTTAACAGTGTACTGTCTTCTTCCATTTGCTTGACCAAGGTGCAACACCTCGCATTTATCTGGGTTAAACTGCATCTGCCATTTCTCAGCCCATAACTGTAACTGATATATATCGTGCAGTAATCTTTGCCAGTCTTCTACACTCTCCACAACTCCACTAATCTTGGTATCATCTGCAAATTTACTAACCCACCCATCTACATTTTCATTCAGGTCATTTATATACATCACAAACAACAGACATCCCACCACAGATTCCTCTGGAACTCCACTAATTAGACCTCCAACTAGAATAAGCCCCTTCAATCATTACCCTGTCTTCTATGCGCAAGCCAATCCTGAATCCAAATAGCTAATTCACAGCATATCCAGGCATCTCTCATGTCACCTTGTCAAAAAAATCATGTTGGTAAGACAAAACATGTCCGGCACAAAGCTATGCTGGTTCTTCCTAATTAGGCTGTAGGCTTCCAAATGCTCATATATCCCATCCCCCAGGATTTTCTCCAGCAATTTTCCTACAACTAACGTGAGACTCACTGGTCTATAGTCCCCAGAATTTTCCCTTTTTCCTTACTTAAATAGAGGTACAACATTCGCCACTCGTCAGTCCTCCAATACCTCACCTGCAGCTGGATAGGGCATGAAGACACTCGTCTCTTGCCTCCTTCAATAACCTGGGGTAAATCCTAACAGGCCCTGGGGACTTATCCACCATGATAGTCAGTAGGAGGCCCAACACTTTCTCCTCCTTGACCTCTAAATACCCTAATGTATTGAATCAAAGTACTCATCAAGTACCTCAATCATTTTCTGCAAATGCACGTCCTTTATCTTCAACCAGTCCAATCCGCTCCCTAGTTATCCTCTTGCTCTTGATGTATGTATAGAATGCCTTAGTTTTTGCCTTAATCCTAGTTACCAATGATTTTTCATGGCCCTACCTAGATTTCCAACTTCCCTTCTTTAGTTCTTTTCTGGCTTCTATATACTCATGTGCTTAGTTTGATCCTAAATTCTGAAGCTTTACATACTTTTCCTTTTACTTCTTTGCTAAATCCATCACCTCTCTGGACATCCAAGATTCTCTTATCTTTCTGTCTATGTCCTTCCTTCTAATAGGAACATACCTTTCCTGTACTCTATGCAATTAATCTTTAAACACGCTCCACATGTCTGATGAACAGAGAACAGGTGTTCCCATTTAATGCTTAATTCCTCTCTGATGCCTTCATAATTTACCCTACTCCAATTTAAAACTCTCCCACAAGGACCATAACTATCTTCATCTATATCTAGCCTGAAAATTAAGGAGTTGTGGACATTGTTCATCCACTGAAAGGTCTGTCAGCTGGACAGGCTTATCACTCAACACCAGGTCCAGTACAGCCCCTCCTCTTGTTGAACTGCCCATACATTGATTTAAGAAACCTTCCTGGATACACTTAAGAAATTCTGCCCCATGTAAACCTCTTACACTAAGAAGGTCCCAGTAGGGAAGCTGAAATTCCCTGTGATAACAACTGTATTATTTTTACACATTTCCTTAATTTGATTATATAGAAGTTCCTCAATGTCCCAGGGGTCTGTAGTACAATTCCATCAATATGATTGCACCCTTCCTGTTTCTGAGTTCCATCTAAATGAACTCAAAGTCTGATGCCTCCATTATTATCCCAAGTGCAGCTGTGATATTGTCCCTGATTAGTAGTGCAACTTCACTAACTTCCAATCAACTCTAGCCTGCTCCTCTCTCATGCCTCTCTAATTCCCTTTACTCTACTTAATACACATACTGTACATCTGATTTTAGCCTTTCCCTTTCAAACTGTAGAGTGAATTTTATCATATTATGATCACTGCATCCTAAGGGTTCTTTTACCTTTAGCTCCCTAATCAAATCTAGTTCATTACACAACACCCAATCCAGAATTGCCTTTCCCCTGGTGGGCTCAACCACAAACTGCTCTAAAAAGCCATCATGTAGGTGTTCTACAAATTCCATGTTTCTTTTTCAGTCAATCTTAATAGCATGTGTTGACCTACTCACTTTCTTTACACTACAATTAAAAATAAAATTTGCAGTTATACATTGAGCTGCATAACCACCTTGTCACTTCTTTAATAATATTATATTTCTTCTTACTACATTAGATTTGGACATAGTGAAGAGAAACCGAGATCAATTGACTCTGCACAATACTCCCTATGAGTATCTGGGGACAGGTCTAAATCAAGAGAAAAGTGCTTCAATTTATCAAATTATGATTTTAAAATAATTTTGATAAATGCTGTCTTTCAGACTCTACCATCACAAACTCTCTTCATGGTAGGACAAACACAAAGAGGGAGTGGTCTGCAGAATGGCATTAGTTGAATAGCAGTGATTGCATTCCCTCAGCTGTTGAGGCTATGTGAAGAAAGAGAAGAGATTGTACTAGAGTGTCTACATTCAGAGCATAGAATACGAATAGGTGCTTTGGCGCACAATTTTGTGTTGAACTGATTAAACTAGTAAATTCTTCTGCACCCACTCTAAAACCTCTACTTCCTTCCTCTAATGCAGGGGTTTCCAACCCAGAATCCATATACCCCCTTGCTTAATGGTACTGGTCCATGGCATTTAAAAAACCCTGCTCTAATGGGATGACCAAAATTTGGAGCAACTCCAAAAACAGCTTAAGCTTAAACAGCATATCAGATGAATTATAAAGATGCATATTAAGCAGCAAAAGCAATACAGCATTTGGTGATCCCATATTCCACAGATCAAATAAAAAGTTCTACAGTACTGCTATATACAATCATTATGGAGCCAGAACATTAAATGAGTAACAGAAAACTGTTGAAATGAAAGGGAAAGAGATCCCATGAGCAACACTATCATCAGTGATGAAGCCCAGCAGGAAAATGCAAAAGAAAAGGCTTATGTGTTTACAAACATCTTCAGCCACAGATGCCAAATGATTAATACATCTCTACTTCCTGACAGCTATTAGAAACTAGTTTACAGCCAATTTAACTCTTCCCATATGATCTCAAAAAATAGCCAAGGCAATAAATATAGTAAAAGCTGAGCCCCAACAATATATAAAAGTAGTACTGAAGGCCTGCTGTAGCATAACTTTGGTACACATATAATATAGCAAGAACACAATAAAATGGAAGTAGTTCAATAGGCCTCTTAACATGATTATGGCCCATCTATGCTGGCCTCAACTCTTCTGTGCCAGTTCCAATAAACAACTCTCAATCTTTAAGAATTTATCTCCTTAAATATACAATATAACAGAATATTATAGCACAGGAACAAGCTCTCTGGCCCATAGTGTCTGTGTTGACTATGATGCCAATTCAAATTAATAGCAACTGCCTGTCCATGTGCCTATCTAAATGCCTCTTAAACATGACCATCACATCTGTTTCCACCACCTGCCCCGACACTGATATCTGTGGAACTCCTCTCCAAGTCAAAATATAACCCTTCCACCATTAGCCCTTTTCTTTGACAGCTAAGCCAATATTGAAATCAATCTACCAAGTCTCTGGGGATTCTATGTGCCATCAATTTCTGAATCAGCATACCATGAGAGACTTTATCCATATAGATAACATCCACCATTCTAACCTCATCAACCATTACTTCCTAAAAAAGAAAATTAAAGTTTCTAAGACATTATCTGCTCTGCACAAAACCATGCCGACTATCCCTAATAAATCTATGCTTTTCCAGATGTAAGTTCTCAATCAGACCTCCTTTTAGCTTTCCCTTCTCTAATAATAACTTCATTTTCTCTGATCTATTGATACAAGAATTTCTCATTATTTGAATCACAGAATTATGAAGGAGCAACAAAGACCATTTGAAAAGCATATTTCAGGTGAGGAATTGTGAGAAATTAAGTGGCAGCTAAAAAGGCTGGTGGACGAGCAAATATTGAGGTCAAAGTGCAGACTTCAGTGAGATGGGCTGGCAGCAGCAGAAACTGTTGTGTTAGGTATGCAGAAAAATGCAAGGCTGAGGAACATATGCAGGAGGAAGGCATTCATTTTCTTGGGCCATCGCAATCTCTTCTGGTATAAAGGTGAGCTATACAAGAAACAATCATTGGTATCCTCACTGCAACTCTTCCATTTTGCACACGTCTACCCTTAATCCATCCTCCCACCAAGGATATGGTTCCTCTTATCCTCACCTACCCCCCCCAACCAGCCTCCGCATCCAGCCTATAATTTGTTACTTCCGCCATCTCCAATGGGATCCCACCCCCCTCTGCTTTCTGCAGGGATCCCATGTTCACTCATCCATCCACACTGATCTCCCTTCTGGTACTAACCCTTGAAAGCAGAACAAATGCCACACCTGTCCTTCACCTTCCCCCTCAGTACCATTCAGGGCCCCAAAAAGTCCTTGCAGGTGAGGTGACATCTGGTGTGGCCTGCTATATTTCGGTGAGACCTGATGTAGTTTGGGAGACCGGTTTACTGAGCACCTTCACTCTGTCCACCAGAAAAAGCAGGATCTTCCAGTGGCCACCCATTTCAATTCTACTTCTCATTCCCATTCTGACTTGCCAGTCCATGGCCTCCTGTACTGTCATGATGAGGTCACATGGGGCTGGAGGAGCAGCACCTTATATTCTGTCTGGGTAGCCTCCAACCTGATGGCATGACCATCAATTTCTTGAACTTCTGGTAATGCCCACTTCCACTTCACTCCTTCACCATACCTCATTCCCTTTTCCCCCTTACACCTCATTTCCTTACCTACCCATCACCTCCCTCTGGTGCTCCTCCCCCTTCTTCCATGATTTTCTACTCTCTCCTATCAGACTCCCCCTTCTCTAGTCCTTTATCTCTTTCATCAGTCATCTTGCCTGCTCTTTACTTCACCCCTCGTCCTCTTCCTGGTTTCTCCTATCACCTTCTCACTCCAACTTCTCATTGCTTTCTCCAGTCCCAATGACAGGTCTCGGCCTGAAACATCAACTGTTTACTCTTTTACATAGATGCTACCTGGCTTGCTGAGTTCCTCCAGCATTTTGTGTGTGTTGCATAAGAAAGACAGGTTGTACCTGAACTGGAAGGAGACCAATATCCTGGTGAGGAAGTTTGCTAGTACTACTCAGGAGAGTTTACACTAATCTAGCCGGGGTTGGGACCCAAGGCAATATTGTGACAAATGAGAAAGATGAGGAAATTTTAGAAGTTAAAGTTCAGTAGGCCTGGTAGGCAGGTGTAGTACTTGGGAAGGATATTCCTGGGAATCACTCATTGAGGCTATTTGGGTGGAACATCACTGATGGGATTATACTATAAACCACCTGAAAGTCAGCAGGAACCAGAGGAGCAAATAGGGAGATCATTGATAGCTATTATAATAATGGGTTATATTGGTGTGTAATCAGAATCAGGTTTATTATCACCACATGCAATGTGAAATTTATTAACTTAGCAGCAGTTCAATGCAATACATAATCTAGCAGAGAAAAAATAATAAAATAAAAAAGAAAATAATAATAAAGTAAATCAAATACATATATTGAATAGATTTTTAAAAACATGCAAAAACAGAAATACAGTATATTAAAAAAAGTGAGATTGTGTCCAAATGTTCAATATCCATTTAGGAATAAGATGGGAGAGGGGAAGAAGCTGTTCCTGAATCACAGAGTGTGTGCCTTCAGGTTTCTGTACCTCCTAACTGATGGTAACAGTGAGAAAAGGGCATGCCCTGGGTGGTGGGGTCTTTAATAATGGACATTGCCTTTCTGAAACTCTGCTCCCTAAAGATGTTCTGGGCACTTTGTAGGCTAGTACCCAAGATGGAGCTGACTAGATTTACAACCTTCTTTCCATCCCGTGCAGTAGTCCCTCCATACCAGACGTGATGAAACCTGTCAGAATGCTCTCCACGGTTCAACTATAGTAGTTTTTGAGTGTATTTGTTGACATGACAAATCTCTTCAAACTCCTAATAAAGTATAGCCACTGTCTTGTCTTCTTTATAACTACATTAATATGTTGGGACCAGGTTAGATCCTCAGAGATCTTGACACCCAGGAACTTGAAGCTGTTCACTCTCTCCACTTCTGATCCCTCTATAAGGATTGTTATGTGTTCCTTCGTCTTACCATACCAAAGTCCACAATCAGCTCTTTCATCTTACTGACGTTGAGTGCCAGGTTGTTGCTGCGGCACCCCTCCACTAGTTGGCATATCTCACTCCTGTACACCCTCTCATCATCAGAGATTCTACCAACAATGGTTACATCCTCAGCAAATTTACAGAGGGTATTTAAGCTATGCCTAACCACACAGTCATGTGTATATAGAGAGTAGAGCAATGGGCTAAGCACACACCCGAGGTGTGCCAGTGTTGATCGTCAGCAAGGAGGATATGTTAGCACCAATCCGCATGGATTGTGGTCTTCTGGTTAGGAAGTCGAGGATCCAATTGCAGAGGGAGGTACAGAAGCCCAGGTTCTTCAATTTCGCAATCAGGACTGTGGGAACGATGGTATTAAATGCTGAGCTATAGTTGATGAACAGCATCCTGACGTAGGTGTCTGTGTTGTCCAGATGCTCTAAAGCTGTGTGGAGAGCCACTGAGATTGAATCTGCCATTGACCTATTGTGGTGATAGGCAAATTGCAATGGGTCCAAGTCCTTGCTGAGGCAGGAGTTCAATCCAGTCATGAGCAACCTCTCAAAGCAGTTCATCACTGTCAATGTGAGTGCTACCAGGCAATAGTCATTATTCTACTTAGGCACTGGTATAATTGTTGCCTTTTTGAAGCAAGTAGGAACTTCCACCCATACCCAGCTAGAGGTTGAAAATGTCCCTAAAACTCTCTAGTTGGTTGGCACAGGTTCTTAGAGCATTACCAGATACTTCATCAGGACCTTCCGCCTTGTGAGGGTTTACACTCCTTAAAGACAATCTAACATCAGCCTCGGAGTCAGAGATCACAGAGTCATCAGGTGCAGTAAGAATCTTCACAGCTGTGGTTGTGTTCTCCCTTTCAAAGAAGGCATTAAGTTCAATTGGTAGTGAAGCATCGCTACCATTTATGTTATTGGGTTTCACTTTGTGGGAAGTAATGTCTTGCAGACCCTGCCAGAGTTGCCGTGCATCCAATGTTGCCTCCAACCTCTTTCAAAATTGTCTCTTTGCCCTTGAAATAGCCCTCCAAATCATACCTGGTTTTCTGGTACAGGCCTGGGTTGCCGTACTTGAATGCCACAGATCTAGACTTCAGCAATGTACCTTCGGTTTCATCCACAGCTTTTGGTTTAGGAATGTACAGTAAGTCTTTGTGGGCACACACTCATCCATACAGGCTTTAATGAAGTCGGTAACAACTGCAGCATACTCATCCAGATTCAAAGAATACAGTCCAGTCCACCAATTCAAAACAGTCCTGTAGGTGCTCCTATGCTTCCCTTATCCATACCTTCTTGGTTCTCACTGCTAGTGCTTCAGTCTCTGCCTATGCTCAGGGAGTAGAAGTACAGCTAGGCGATCAAACTTCCCAAAGTGAGGGTGTGGAATAGCGTGGTAGGCATTCTTGGTGGTGGTGTAACAATGGTCCAGTGTGTTGTTTCCTCTGGTATTGCAGGTGATCTGTTGATGGTAGTTGCTTAGTGATTTTTTTAGACTGGCCTGGTTAAAATCTCCCAAAATGGTCAAGGCGTTAGGGTGCACTGTTTTGTGCATGTTGATCCCGTTACTCAGATCATCTAAAACCTGCTTGACATTGGCCTGAGGTGTAATGGAAACTGCTACCAAAATGACCCCAGAAAACTCCCATGGCAGGTAAAAAGGATGGCACTTTACTGGTAGATATTCCAGGTCTACTGAGAAGAATTGGGGCAGCACTAATATACCTGTGTACCAAGATATTAACTTCCATAATATTGACTAGGACTACCATAGAGCCAGCATGAATGACTTCACCCACCTTAATGCTGAAGTGATTCCACAATCTTTAGACTCACTATGATGAACTGCACAACTCAGTATTACTTATTTACTTTTTTACTATTATTTGCATGGCTTGTCTTCTTTTGCATATTGGCATTGTTAAAGAAATTTTTTCACAAATTTTATTGTATTTATTATCTTGTAAATGTCTGCAACAAAACTAAATTCAAGGTAATATATAGTGACATATACATATATTAATAATAAATTTACTTTGAACTTTAAAGGACTTCAGAAGGCAGAATGTGTTAAGCATGCCAAGGAAAGATTTCCCAAGCAACATGTAGTTGACCCTACAAGAGAGGGAGTACACTGGACCTTCTCATGGGAAATTGGGCAGGGAAAGTGACGAAAGAAATGGTAGGGGAGAACGTTTGGCAGTGACTATATTCTATTAGCTTTTAAATAGTCATGGGATAAGACAGGACTAGTTCATAAGCTAATGTCCTAATTTGGGGCATGGCTAATTTTGGTGGCATTAGACTGGAATTTGCAAAGATTGATTGGGAGAGGTTGTTTGTAAGTAAAGAAATGCCTGGCAAGTGGGATTATTTCACTCAACATCTCTCTATATATCAGCAAAACTAAACAGCTGATTATTGACTTCAAAAGTTGAAGGTCCATGAGCCAATCCTCATTAGAGGATCAGAGGTGGAGAGGGTCAGTAGATTTAAATTCTTTGCCATTCTCATATCAGAGGATTTATCTTGGAACCAGCATTTAAGTATCATCACAAAGATGCCTCTACTTTCTTAAAATTTTGCATAGATTCAGCATATCTTCTAAAACATTGACAAACTTCTATAGATGAAGTGCACAGTATCTTGACTGGTTGCATCACAGCCTGGTATGGAAACAGCAATGCCCAGGAACAGAAAGGTCTACAGAAAGAGGTGGATCCAGACAGCCCATCACAGGAAAAGCCTTCTCTACCATTGAGCACATTTACAAGGAGCACTGTCTCACGATGTCTCTTTATTACAAGAAAGCAGCATCCATCAAGGGCCCCACTAGCCAAGCCATACTTTCTTCTTGCTACTAAAAATCGGACAGGAAGTACGAGAGCCCTACATTCCACACCAAATGTTTAGGAACAGTTACTACTCTACAACCATCAGGCTCCTGGACCAGTGTGGATAACTTCACTCACCTCAACACTGAACTAATTCCACAAACTACAGATTCACTTTCAAGGATTCTGCAACTCATATTTTTAGTGTTATTTACTTTGTATTTACATAATTTGTCTGGTTTTGCACATTGATTGTCCAGTTTTCACATAGTTTTTTCAAATTCTACTGTCTTTCTTCATTTTCCTGTAAGTACCTGCAAAAAATTAATCTCAAGGTAGTAATGGTGTTGCAATTAATACTTTGATAATAAACATACTTTCGCTTTAAAAAGAGAAAAAGAATTCCAAGTTACTATGTCCCTGTTAGAGAGAAGGTCAAGCTGGCAGGATTGGGGAATCCTGGTTGATGTAGGATTTTGATGCTCTGGTCAGGAAAAGATGAGAGACAATCATGTATCAGCAGGTAGGATCAAATGAATCCCTTAGTATAAAGGATGTAGGAGTACACAAGAGGGAAATCAGGAGAGCAAAAAGAGGATGTGAGACAGTTTTGGCAAATAAGATAAAGGAAAATACTATTACATTTATCTATTCTATACTATCTGTCCACAACCAGAGCCTTTTGCAGTCTGAGGAAGAGCATATTTAAAGACTAAAAGCTTGAACCCAGCATAAAGCTCAAGGTCTACTAGGCAGCAATGATCTCTGTCCCCTGTATGTTTAAGTAGCAAAGACTAGACACCTCAAACCACTAGAAACACGAAATTGCAAAATCCTGCAAATCCATCAGCAGTGTTAGGTAAAACAATATTGTATGTTTTAATCACACCAACTGAGGATCTAATTATACTTAATCAACCTTAATTGACCAGCCAAACCATTAAAAAATCTGACATCAGGTTGTTAGCTCCCAAGAAGGGCAATACTCCAAGCTCTATCATGGGAAAAAGATTAGACCATAAGATACAGGTGCAGAATTAGGTCATTTGGCCCATCAAGTCTGCTCCTCTATTCAATCATGGCTGATCCCTTTTTCCTCCTCCTCAGCCCCACTCCCCAGCCTTCACCCTGTAACCTCTGAAGCTGTGTTCAATCAAGAACCTATCAAACTCTGCCTTAAATACACCCAATGACCTGGCCTCCACAGCTGCCTGTGGTATAAAATTACACAAATTCACACCCTCTGGCTCAAGAAATTTCTCCACATCTCTATTTAAATGGTCACCCCTCTAACCTGAGGCTGTGTCCTCTTGTCCTAGACCCCCACCAAGGGAAACATCCTTTGCACATCTAGTCTGTCTAAGCCTTTCAACATTCAAAAGGTTTCAATGAGATTCCCCCTCATCATTCTAAATTCCAGTGAGTACAGACATAAAGCCATCAAATGTTCCTCCTATGGTAACCCTTTCATTCCCAGAATCATCCTTGTGAACCTCCTCTGAACCCTCTCCAACGCCAGCACATCTTTTCTTAGATGAGAAGCCCAAAACAGTTCACCATACTCAAGGTGAGGCCTCATCAGTGCCTTATAAAGTCTCAGCATCACATTCCTACTCTTGTACTCTAGACCTCTTGAAATGAATGTTAACATTTCATTTGCTTCCTCCCCACTGACTCTACCTGCAAAGTGTTCTGCACAAGGATTCCCAAGTCCCTTTGCATCTCAGATTTTTGGATTTTCTCTCCATTTAGAAAATAGTCTGCACATTTATTTCCACTACCAAAGTGCATGACCATGCATTTTCCAACATTGTATTTCATTTGCCACTTTCTTGCCCATTCTCCTTCACTAAGTCTTTCTGCAGCCTACCCGTTTCCTCAACACACCCTGCCCCTCCACCAGATTATCAGAACAGAGGAAAAAAATTCTTAGAGCCTTTGTACAAACTTATATCTCCACTAATTCATAAGAATTCTTAGCCCACAAATGGACAAAATGGTGCACTATTTAGGATGTACCTGATAACCAAGTCTTTACATCAGAAAACTAGCAAAAGCAGCCAGGGCTGGTGGGGGGGGGGGGGGGGGTGGCAGTCCAGATTCCATCTCTTGACGCCTCCTTCCCACTCATATTGACCTCATTAGTCATCTTAGAACCCACAGAATTGGAAACAAGACTCCAGAGGTCTGTGTAAGAAGTTTCCAGCTTCACTTCTAACACCTGAGGGCATATTCCATCCTGATTGTGTGACTTTCTCACTTCTATTGAAAACAGAAAATATAAATCTGTCAGTTTGGATTAACTCTTGAAACTGAATGTGGCTGGAAGTTTTCTGAATAAAGTACATAAAGGACCCATGGAGCATCTTAACATGAATTATTGAACAGTTGGATTAATTTATGAAGTGTGGCCCGGAAGGGGCGGAGCGAGTCTGTCCATTCAGGAGCCAGTGTTGGATCGATCATCTGGCATCTTGTTCACAGCCATTCCAATATGTGGCCCTGAGCTGACATCACCTGATTGAGTCTTTGAAGCATGCAAGCCTCCACACGATGTCAAAGAACATAGTGAATGGCATCAATACTGGCACACCAACATATTTCCCTGTGGGGATCTGATTGTTGATCCCACCTCGCTCCTTCCCGGCTTTACTGCAGCCACCAGAAAAAAAAAGGGACCATTGCAAATAGACTCAGAAGTCAACATGCCAAAACACAAACTTTACACTGATGGGACGCCCAACAAACTCCAGCTTGCCCCTGTGGTGCCCCAACCCAGAACATTCTCCACCTGGTCTAAACATGCCCTCTCACCGAGGTCCGAGACGGCTTTGCCACGGTCCATGGAGCTGGCTGAGTGGCTTGACAAACACGAATTAGAGGTGTGAAGAGAAAAACACCTGCCACACAAAACTACAACAACTGAAATTATTAAAATCCACTCCACACACTGGCCAATAAAGAACTCTTCACATTCAAAGATCAAAGTAAAATTTATTATCAGAGAACATACATGTCACCACATACAACCGAGATTCTTTTTCTGTGGGCATACTTAGCAAATCTATTGAACAGTAACTGTAAACAGAATCTGTAAACTGTAAACAAACTGTGCAAATGCAGGTAATGATTAAATAGCAATAAATACTGAACATTAAATAACAAGGTAAGAGTCCTTAAATGAGTGCAGTTGTCCCCTTTTGTTCAAGAGCCTGATGGTTGAGGGGTAGTAACTGTTCTTGAACCTGATGGTGCAAGTCCTGAGACACCTGTAATATCTACCTGATGGCAGCAGCAAGAAAAGAGCATGGCCTGGGTGGTTACAATCTTTGATGATGGATGCTGCTTTTAAACAGCAATATTTCAAATACCTGTGCTCAATGGTTGGGAGAGTTTTACCCATGACGTACGGGCCAAATCCACTACCTTTTGTAGGATTTTCCACTGAAAGACATTGGTGTTCTCATACCAGGCTGTAATGCAGCCAATCAGCACTTTCCACATCCTCTATATTTTTAGAAGTTTGCCAAGGCTTCTGATGACCTCCCGAATCTCTGCAGACTCCTGAGGAAGTAGAGGTGCTGTTGTTCCCAGTTCCCAGCACTGCTTATAATTATGTAGATTATGGTATATCAAGTGCTCACCCAGCATCAAAATTTGAAATATACACACTGCCTAGATATAATTACTTTTTCAAGGCCTATGTTATTATTATCATCCAATAGACTTTGTATGAAGTAATAATAGGCATCCGTTAGTCTCGTGAGACCATGGATTTGCGCCTTGGAAGGGGTCCAGGGTGCAGGCCTGGGCAGGGTTGTATGGGAGACCAGCAGTTGCCCAAGCTGCAAGCCGTCCCCTCTCCACGCCACAGATATTGTCCAAGGGAAGGGCACTAGGACCCAAGCAGCTTGGCACCGGTGTTGTCGCAGAGCAATGTGTTGTTAAGTGCCTTGCTCAAGGACACAACACGCTGCCTCAGCTGAGGCTCGAACCAGTGACCTTCAGATCACTAGACCGATGCCTTATCCACTAGGCCACGCGCCAACACTTTCTATGAAGTGTTGTTACTCTAGTGGATAATATACTTTATGATACTGATATTTTCCCCAGCAAATAGCCATCTTTGATCAGTAGAACTTGTTTAAAAACGTACTGTTACCTGGTCAATGCCCAACACATCAAGCTTCAAAATGACCCCCCCCCCCAATATTTGAGTATTTTATTAATTTCACCTTTCACATTTGTCTATGTTGACCAATCAAATTAATTTATGTTCTTAATTAAAATATCCTGACTTTTTGTAAACAATTACATTCTGTATGCAAGATATATAATTCTGAATGTACCATTACTATCTTTGTTAGGCAATAGATAAAAAATATTAAAATAATATTCACTATATTTAAGAAAGGCATTTAGACAATATGTATTCAATCCAGAATATGGTCATAAAAACTTGCACTGTATACAAGCAATATTGAGCTAATTAGCTATAATCATATACGAATACAGAATATCAAATTAGAATTTGAACTTTAACCTTTGTTTACCACTTGCAGGGGATTAGATACCATTGGGTTTACTAAAGCAGAAGAGAAAGGCACGAGGTACTTAACAAATTACATTATGAAAGTTGAAACCTGAAAGACTAGACTTAGAACTTATCAAAATATTTCTAAACTCTTTAAATCCAAACCCTAACTCCTGTTTACTTCTGTACAGGCAAGAAGTCTTAACTAGCAGGCAATCTCATGTTGTTTTCAGGTCTGTCCTGATAATGTAACAACTGCATTATGTATGCAGATCTATTTAAATCATGAGGAAATAGTTTTTTTTTAAATTTACTCTTCAGAGAGCAGGAGGACACATCCATATACAAGGCTGTTGGGGGAAAGAATTTGGCAAATTAAACGATAACTTCCCGATGAGCACAGTTTTATCTTTAGTGTAATCCCTCCTCACTTTTATTTCATTAGATCTAACCAAATTTGATTGGCTTACGACTTTGAACATTCACTTTGTAATTTCAGTACGCATGCTATGGCAAAAAAAATCTGGTATTCTTCCATATGTCACTGTAAGCTTGTACATTTCTTTTGATAACAAACAATTTAAAGATCTCAAATTTCTAACAGTATCAACATCCAAAGTCTTGTGGAACACAAGCAAGAAGGCAATATGCAGAGCACTAGAACAGAGTATTGGTTTTAATAAATTTAGTGAAAGCAGACAGCAGAATGTTAACTCACTAAAACTAGTGAAAAACAATCACAAACATCTCATGTGCTTTACAGCCAAATGCTATGACTGCTGCAGCCTCAAGGGTGTCAAATGGCTGAAGCTGAAAAAAATAATTTAAGGCACCAACATTAGTGCTGCATTAGAAAATCCCAGAAAAGTTACAACACAGGAGGGTAATCAGCATGCCATGTTTATGACAGTCAGAGTAGTCGTCTTTAGTTTAACTGCCATCCAGCACTTTGCCTGTAGCCCTGCAGGTCCTGGTTCATCAAGTCCACGTTCAATATTGTTTAAACATGATGAGGTTTTTGCTTCTAATATCCTTGCTAGAAGTGTTCCAGACACTCACTACCTCTGGGCTGGAAACACATTTCCTCATCTTGCATTACAATAGCAACATGAACAGGCAGGGTTAGGAGGGATATACATCACATGCAGGCAGATAGGATTAGTTTAGATTAGCATTGTGTTCGTAGACATTGTGGGCTGCAATCTTTGTGTTCCTTAAACTCTGGAATTACTCAAATTCTCTGCCTCTTGGTTCCTAAACTCCCTGCCAAAAGAAACAGCTACTTCCTATTTACTCTTCCTCAGCTCCTCAATCAGGTCTCTTCTCAGCCTTCCAAATCTAACAATAATTCCTATGTACTGTATGAAACAATAGAACAGTACAGTGCAGGAAAGGCTCTTTGACCCACAATTCTGTCCTGAACAAATTAAACACCTAACCAACTAATCCTTTTTGCCTATACAATTCCTTCATTCTCTGTGCAATCGTGACCCTTTCAAACACCTGTCATATTTGCCCCTTTTGGCAGTATATTCCAGACACCCACCAACCTGTAAAAAACTTCTCCACATATCCTTCCTTTGAACTTACCCCCCTCACCTTAAATGCATGCTCTCTAGTATTTCAAATTTCAACCTTGGGAAAAAGATACCAGTTGAAAACTCTATTTGTACCTCTTATAATCATATAAAACTTAGTTCTCTGCTCAGCATCTGCCACTACTGAGAAAATAACCCAACTTTGTCTAATCTCTCCTCACACCACCTGCCCTTTGATCCAAACAGCATCCCAGTAAACTTCTTCTGCATCTTCTAGAAGGCTTTCAAATTCTTCTTATAATGACAAAGCTATAATGATCCAGATGCAGCCTCACTAGAATTTTATAAAGCTGCAACATAACAAAAATGACTAATCAAGGCAAGCATGACGTGTACCTCCTTTACCACTGTATCAACCTGTACAGCCACTTTCAGGAATCTATAGACTTGGACCCCCAAGATCCCTACGTACATCGACACTGTTAATGGTCCTTTTACATTTAATTTCCTGAAGTGTAATCTGGCCACACTTGGCCGGATTAAACTCCATCTGCTATTACTCTGAGCATATCTGCAACTGATCTATATCCTGCTGTATCTTTGTGAATCTTCTCTGTCATTCACAACCCCAATCTTTGTATTGTATGCAAACATACAAACATATGTATACACACATATATTGTGCACACTGGATTCTAATTAATTGGGACATGTCAGGACCAGTGCATTTTGGCCCAATTAAGCAGCTGCCCTAAATAGCTAAAGTTTCATAGAAAGTATATAAAAGACAAACTGCTTTTTAACTGAATAATAAATTGTATTTAAATGAAATACAGAGCAAATCAGAACACCATTAATACCACTACAGTACCATAAAACATTAGTTCCAAATAGTTACTGACAGAGGAATTACATCCAGTGTATGCAACCGTGATCTTTTGATTGACTGTAAAGGAACACACTCAGCACAGACACCAAGTGCAGTTAATGCTTTTTGAATTGGTATCCATCAGCCCAAAGGGATAACATAGCACAAGCACATGTTAGATTAGATTATGAGGAAACTCAGTCCTCATTTATTGTCATTTAGAAATGCATGCATGCATTAAGAAATGATACAACGTTCCTCTGGAGTGATATCACAAAATAAAAAAGGACAAACCAAGACACAAACTGACAAAACCACATAATTATAGCATATAGTTGCAGCAGTGTAAAACAATACCGTAATTCGATAAACGCAGACCATGGACACGGTTTAAAAGTCTCAAGTGTCGATCGACTCCAATCGTCCCGATGTCAGGCAGCAAACAGGAGAACTCTCCCTGCCATAAACTTCCTGGCACTGAAATTGCCACGGAAGCACCCGACGACAGCAGGCTCTGAGTCCGTCCGAAAACTTCGAGCCTCCGACCAGCCCCTCCGATACAGCCTCCCGAGCGCCATCCTCTGCCGAGCGCCTTCAACTTTGTCCCAGCCGCCAAAACAAGCAAAGCCGAGGTCTCGAAGGCCTTCTCCTCCGGAGATTCCGGACCGCAGAGTAGCAGCGGCAGCGAAGCGGGCATTTCAGAAATTTCTCCAGATGTTCCTCCACACTCTCACGTCTGCCTCCATCAAATCAGGATTGTGCACAGATCCCTAACTGCTACTATTTAAAAACTGTTTGCTTTTAACAAAATGTACTGTCTAACTGCCACACAAATGCACACGGTTGACGCTAGCTACAATCTGTTCAGCAAGTCTCCTGTCACAATTAAGCAGAATGTCCCAAATACATGAAGCTAACCCCAGTTATCTTCTCAATTAGTCTCTATTCTTTAAGATTAGTTTTTGTTCTTTAACAAACAGTGAAGGTCCCAGGAGAACTCCAACAGATTCCTCCCAAACACCACTGATCACAGATCTCCAGCCAGACCAATACCCTGTCTTCTATGGGCAAGTCACTGTGGATCTAATGCATCTTTAACTTCTGGATGCACCTTACTAAAATCCATGTAGACAACACTCACATCTCTATCTTCACCTCTTTTTGGAAACACTTCATCAACTTTGAGTTCTTTATGATCATTCTATAGATCTGTGGTGGAGAATATATTGACTGGTTACATCACCGCCTGGTATGGAAACACCAATGCCCTTAAATAGAAAATCCTACAAAAAGTAGTGGATATAGAGCAGTCCGTCACAGGTAAAGCCCTCCCCACCATTGAGCACATCTACATGAAGCATTGTTGCAGGAAAGCAGCATTATCAGGACCGCCACCATCCAGGCTATACTCCCCGCTCACTGCTGCCTTCAGGAAGGAGAAACAAGAGCCCTAGGACTCACACCACCAGGATCAGTTATTAGGCCTCAAACATCAGGCTCACAAGCCAGAGGGGATAACTTCATTTGCCCCATCACTGAACTGTTCCCACAACATATGGACTCACTTTCAAGGATTCAGCATCCTTTTGCACGGTCCATGCTATTTATTGCATTGTTTTCTTTCTTTTTTATTTGCAGTTTATTGTCTTTTGCACACTGGTTGTCTGCCTTGTTGGTATAATCTTTCATTGATTCTCTTCTGGTTACTGGATTTATTGAGCCACAAGAAAATGAATCTCAGAGTTGTATATGGTAACATATGTAACCCTAACCTTGATCATATAGAAAATCAAGGCCTAATATCATGACTTTATGCAGGGCAATCAATACTTGCCTCACACAAATGGAGCCATGCTGACTGTCCTTAATTAGGCCATGATTTTACAAACACTTATAAATCTAATCCCTAAAAAAATCCCCTCCAATAGTTTCTGTATCATGAATTTGGGACTCTATAGTTATAGTATATAGTCTATAATTTCCAGCATTCATCTCATTTCCTTTCTTGTAGCTACTCACAAATCTTCCAGGGCCTTAAGTGTGGCCAGAGAAGACCTAAGAGATCTTTGTCAAGGCCCCAGTAATCTTATCTCTTGCCTATCTCAATAACTTGGAGGATATCCCATCAGGCCTTGGGGCTTACCCATCATAATGTTCAGCAACCAAGCGATGCCCTAGCATATAAGTGCACTTCACACTGATTTCCCTATCCTCTATTTGGTAAATACCAAAGCAAAGTATTCATGTAGGACTTCTCCCATATCCTCCACTTCAAAGCATACATTCCCTTCTTTATCCTTGAGTGTTCCTTCCTTCTTCTTAGCTATTCTTACTCTTGATCTATGTATAGAATGCCTCAGAATTTCTTTGATCCTACTTGCCAATGACTTTTCATGGCCTCTCCTGCTCTCCTAGTTCCTTTCAAGTGTTTTTCCAGCTTATAGTCTACCATTTCTACCTTTATAATCCTCAAGGGTTCTATTTGATTTTAGCTTCCTAAGCCTTACATACTTTTCTTCTTGACTAAATTCACCCTCTTTCAATATTTAAAGTTCCCTCACCTTGTCATCCTTCTCTCTGCCTTTTTACTAAAGCAAACCTGTCCTGCGCTCTGTGCAGTTGGTCTTTAAACACCATCCACCCATCAGATGTGGACTTGACCAACAGCAGCTGTTATTAATTAACTCTCCCCAGTTTCTGCCCAATACTCTGTTCAAGATCCACACGTACCTTTTCCATAACCATCTTAACACTTAAGGAGTTGTAGTCACTGTTCCCTAATGTTCTCCCATTGATAGGCCAGGCTCATTTCCCATATCAGGTCCAATATATACCCTCCTAGATACGCTTAACAAATTCTGGCCCATCTATACCCCTTACACTGCGGTGGTCCCAGTTTATTTTAAGAGAAGTTGAAGTCCACAGTGACAACAACCCTGTTGGGTTTAGAGCAATCCCTAATCTACTTGCATATCTGTTCTTTTATGTCCTAATAGCTATTGAGGGACTTTTGGAATTATTGGGAAGTCCCACCAGATTGATTGCACCTTTCTTATTTTTGAGTTTTACAGATATAGACTCAGAAGGTGAGCCCTCTATTATGACTCCTTAGTGAAGCTATAACTGCGTCCCTGATTAAAAGTGCAATTCCAGGCCTCTTTTTTTGAGCTCCTTCTGGTCACAATTACACCCATCACACTTTGCTTCCTGCCACCAAAGATTTTGGATCCAATTTGCCACTCTCCCTTAGATCCTATACCCATTCATTTTTTTTTTATCTGTCTGACATGCAGGCCCTTGGGGAAACCCACAAAGACTGCAGCAAACATTGCCTCACTGAATTCTCTGAGGAGGGTCAATCACATCAGTTAGACACAACCTTCCCTGAACTGATTGTTGCTAATCAATCTGTACCTCTCCTGTTAACCCTGTCTCTTAGAGCAGAGTCTAATAATTTAATCTACAAAGGAGTGTACTTGCATTGATAGTCATTCCTTCTTTTTTAAACTAATGTATAACACCAGCAGTGCTTCAGTCCTCTGGCAGAGGATTGAGCCTTTCCAAGGTCCTCCCCTTCTTCTTTTAACAGGACATGATCCACATTCAGAGATGCAAATCCTCATTAATGTACTAATTTACAGTTAACCCAACCAATACTTCACAAATTTTGCATACAACCCTTGTACAAGTCATGCTGCTCAAAAATCAGGCACAATCTAGAACATGGAAAACTTGATTCCAGCAAACAAAATTCAAGTTATGCTATTAGTTATGTGAAAATTTGATATACTTCAGATATGTTAATACGGATTATAGGAACTCTTTTGAAGTCACAAAAGATCCACTCAAGCAGAAACAGATTCACTAAAAACCACACAGCAGGTTATTGTTCAATACAGGAACATAGGAAAAGCATTAAGCCATTGTGTCCCTTGAGGCTGTTCGATAAGATCAGAGGCAATCCAATACCTCAAAACTGCATTCCAAGTATTCCTATGTATCTGATCCTTTTATGTGGTGAGACCACAGTAAGTTGGGGTGACATGCAAGGCAAAGGGGAGCAATGCAGTTTTGGTTGAGGAGGAAGTGAATTGAGGCACAGACAAGACGACAAGGTGGTGGGGGAAGGTGGAAAGGGGCAAGAAAGGTGGACGAGGGAAATGTCAGCAGCAGATTGAATAGCAGCTGGATCTACTGGCACACTGCTCCAGAAACTAGGGTCAATCCTGGGAGTGCAAGTTCTCCCTTCAACTGCTTGGGTTTCCTCCAGGTGCTCGGGCTTCCAACCACATTCCAACGACAAGTAGGGTGGTAGACGGTAGGCCTCAGAAAATTGCCCTCTTGTGTGGGCAAAGGGTAGAATCTGCAGGGAGTCGATGGGAATGTGGGGAGAATAAAGTGGAAGCAGTGTAGGATACGCGTAATTAGATAAACATCACCTAGGGTGGGTCTGACAGTAATAACGTCGTGGAGCTGGAGGGCTAAACGCCCTCCCCGCCCTCATGAGCTGTAAGACAGTGTGGGCGTCGGGCCGACCGGCCTTGCCTAACTTGGTTGGGGACCCGTGGAGAAGGCTGGCAGAGGTGTTGGGCTGGGCGATGCAGTACGTACCCGGCGTGGCCGTCACCTCCGCTGTATTCACACTCGGGTGCTGACCAGGCTCAATGTCTGCCCCCCCACCCCCTCTCTCTATTTCCTCAGCCGCTCCTTCCTTCCTTCCATCTGCCAACGCGCCCGCGCAGCCACCCGCGCTCCGTTAGCGGCCACCCGCACAACAGCCGCGGCGTGCGTCCCGCCACGCGGGAGCCTGGCCCTTCCCTCCGCCAATCACACTACTTCAACTGACCACCAGGCAACCAATAAACGAAAAAGCATTCTTATTGGTTCGGAACTTCGGTCTAACAAGCAGACTCTGCAGTTGATTGGCTCTAATTGGCCCTACGAATACTTGATTGGACAATCATATACGGGTGTTTGCCATCCTCTTCACTGATTGGAAACCGGTGTTGAACGGTGAGTGATGATGAAACGTCGACTCATCCAGCATCTGTTTGAGACCGCTGCTCCTTTTTGGGGTATTTATGAGGCCAACGTGAAGCTGCTGCAGTTGGTTGGTTCTGGCGCCCGACGTGTGCACGGCTGAGTGAACCACCGGCTTGTTGAAGCGCTGTTGGTGTTCGGGATGGATAAAGGGACATCGGGGGGCGGCTGGGTCTCCGGCTACACGGGCTAGGAGGGTGGATGAATGCGGCTGTGGCCACAGTGCAGTGTGGAGAAAGAACGATGCGAGGATAGTCACATCACGCTCATTATTCTTCAATACTGAACCACGTATTCACTCGCTTCCGCCGCATAGTTATGGGAACTTGTTCCCCCTCATTGAGTGCTCCTTCCCGGAATTCACTTTCATGCCTGACTTAACTTTCTTAACATATGTCATAGCCTAAGATAGCAGCTAAAATCAATTATAGACTACAGGTTCTCCTCCGATACTGCCTCGCGTTCCTTTCTTTTACTTTCTCTGGTTCCTTCATATCTGTCCTGATAATGTCTGGGTTTTTAAGAGATTTAATATTTAAAGATTTGGTTTGTCACGTGAAATGCGTTTTGTGTCAAATCAAATCAAATCAGCCAAGGTTGTACTTCGGGTGCCATCGTGATATGCCCACAGTTCACTAATTGTTACTTTTTAAAACTCCGAAACTTTAAAGTAATTGAAAGGAAAAGACCGGAGTCCGAAACGTGAGTCTAACTTTTTTACTTTAAACGAGGCGCGCGTATCACATGAAAGCGTCATGACGTATGCAATTCAATTTTTACGTATAACCTGTGATGAATTATTTAAACGAACAAGAATACTTAATCAAGTGGTTTATTTTCAAAATTACACAAATGTTGCTGGTACTAACGTGCGCAATACTAACCCTAACCATAGGTCTTTGGAACTTGGGAGGAGACTGGGAAACCCAAGCGGTATCCCTCATTCGTCTGCCTTTATTTACACACCTAGCAGGATAAATTTTGATTAATAACTATAAAACATAGGAGATAATTTGATAATTATCAAACATTAGATAATTTGGCCTGCCCCCTTCTCTTGTACCAAGAACATCAAGTCAAGTCATCAACTTTTATTGTCATTTCGACCATAACTGCTGGTACAGTGCATAGTAAAAATGTACAGACAACGTTTTTCAGGACCATGATGTTACATGACACAGTACAAAAACTAGACTGAACTACGTTTTTTAAAAGAAAACACAGAGAAAGCTACACTAGACTACAGACCTACAGGACTGCATAAAGTGCCACAAAAACAGTGTAGACATTACAATAAATAATAAACAGGACAGTAGGACAGTAAGGTGTTAGTCTAGGCTTCGGGTATTGAGGAATCTGATAGCTTGGGGGAAGAAACTGTTACATAGTCTAGTCGTGAGAGCCCGAATGCTTCGGAGCCTTTTCCCAGACGGCAAGAGGGAGAAGAGTTTGTATGAGGGGTGTGTGGGGTCCTTCATAATCCTGTTTCCTTTGCGGATGCAGCGTGTAGTGTATATGTCCGTGATGGCAGGAAGAGAGACCCCGATGATCCCTTCAGCTGACCTCACTATCCGCTGCAGGGTCTTGCGATCCAAGATGATGCAATTTCCAAACCAGGCAGTGATGCAGCTGCTCAGGATGCTCTCAGTACAACCCCTGTAGAATGTGATGAGGATAGGAGATGGTGGGAGATCCCCTCGCAGTTCCATCTGCTACAACTCAGCCCATTCCACTAGTCAGTCTCTGTCCTGTTGCAGAAATATATATATTTCTCAGAATAAGCAGTCCCCCTTGCATTGTCACCATGAATCTTGGATTTCACTGCTACTATCCTCCAACCATTTACCATAACTGTTTACTATTCTTAACCCTACTGCTTATCCACGATGACCTTCCTGTGCCAAAAGCCTTAAATTTTTAACAGCTCTTTATAGGATACTTTATCAAATGTTTTCTTAAAATTCACATCATTAACATATACTGCAGCTTTTATTTTTAAATATATTGTATTTTGTTAGTTCATCAAAAAATAATTAGGTAAGACAAATGTGATTTGCTTTTCACAGACCTCTGCCAGTTCTCCTTAATAGGCTTAAAACCTAACTTTCTCCCTGGTTATTATTTCTAGAGTCTACCCATTTATGTTAACTTGACTAGAAATAACTGACATCCTTTGTTGAATAGTCGCAATACTCACTTTAGAATTGTCTGCATGTCATACCTAGGGGAGCAATGGAGCAAGCCCTTCCATTATCTCGGCCTGACTCCCTTTGTCATCTGAGCCAGGCTACCTTTCCAGTCTAAGCATAGCCAGTCTTCCCAGCACATCCCACTTATCAGCCAAGTATCACATCTGCCATGACTGTTGTCAGTGTCCTCTTCCTTAACAAGCAATGTATTTATTTAGTATTCTACCCCTTGAGCCACAGAATGTATTCTTTGTCCCTAAAATTCCTCTCATTTATATCCTGCTAACACTACAGATGCCAGAAGAATTTCCTTTGTTAACGGTCCTTTTATTCTCATTTAGAAAATTAAAGATCATAATGTAACTTCCTCCTTTCTACATTCCAAAGACACATGGGTAAGTAGGGAAATAGGATGCTATAAATTATCCCTAGCATAGAAGTAAGTGGTAGAATCTGGGGTTTTGATGAATATGGGGGAAAGTAAAAATGAAATTAGTGAACACACACACAAAATGCTGGATGAACTTAGCAGGCCAGACAACATCTATAAGGAAAAAGCACTGTTGACATTTTGGGCTGAAACCCTTTGTCTGTTCTGGAGGAAAAAATGCTGAGGAGTAGATTTGAAAGGTGGAGGTAGGGGAGAGAGAAATGCCAGGCAATAGGTAAAATTTGGAGGGGGAGGATGAAGCAAAGAGCTGGGAAGTTGATTGGTAAAAGAGACAGAAGGCCATGGAAGAAAGAGAGGGGGAGGAGCACCAGAGGGAGGAAATGGGTGGACAAGGAGATACTATGAGAGAGTGAAAGGGGAATGGGAAATGGTGAAGGGGGGGTGTGGGAGGCATAACTGGAAATTTGACAAATCGATGTTCGTGCCAGCAGGTTGGAGGCTACCCAAATGGAATATAAGGTGTTGTTCCTCCAACCTAAGTGTAGCCTCATCACAGCAGTGGAAGAGGCCATGGATGGACATATTGGAATGGGAAGTGGAATTAAAATGGGTGTTTCTCTCTTTTTTCTCCCCCCCCCCCCCCCAAACTTTCAAACTACTACTTAGCTTTTTTCCTCCAGTCCTGCCAAAGGGTCTTGGCCCAAAATGTCGACTCTGCTTTTTTTTCCATAGATGGTGCCTGGCCTGCTAAGTTCCTCCAGCATTTTGTGTGTATTGTTTGGATTTCCAGCATCGGCAGATTTTCTCTTGTATGAAGTTAGTGAAAGAGTACTTATGGTTGATGTAGACTTGATGAACTGAAGGGCCTGTTTCTATGCTGTAGACCCTAAGACATTTAGCAATCCACAAGCCTCTAAAGGTGCGATGATGTTGATGGATGCAAAATACTCGTGTCATCTGGGATATATGAGAAATAGCTTCCCTGAAGGTTATGAATCTTTGGAATTCTCCTATTCAAAGTGTTGTGGAGGCAGAATCATTAGAAGTTTTCAATCTCAGAACTCCCTGACCTTTAACATAAAGATGGAAAAGAATAGGAGGCAAAGTATTTAATTGGTGGATGCTGATAACAATGATTTTAGGCAGGAATTTTGGGGTGTAAATTTGGACTATCTATTCTCGGGGAAATGCACAGCAGAAATGTGAACGTTGTTTAGGGACCAGTTCCATGGGGTCTGAATAGGGTTTTCCTATTGAGACAGGGAAAGAATAGTAGGGTGAAAGAACCATGGTTGATAAGAGAGGTGAAACATTTAGTCAAGAGGATGAAGGAAACATACTTAAGATTTAGGAAGCAAAGATCAGGCTGCCCTTGAGAGTTGTAAGGTAGACAGAAGTGTTATGTACCCTTGGGGTTCATTTTTTTCTGTGGTCTGTCACTTTAAAACGCTGAAAGAATTGAGACTGACATTTGTTTCTTTTTTGGATTTCTACTGACTGCGGAGTTGCTGGATTGCTATGGTGAGCAGCTTGTGTTTATGGTTTCCCGTGGTTTGTTTTGAATAAGCAAGGTCAGATGATTCTTACAGACACTCACATGCTTAGAGTCAAGATGGATTTGGTCAATGGAAGACACCAGTGAGTCGGTCGCTGGGTTAAACTTACAGTAGCCCAAAATGGATGAGTTGAGATCGATCCAGAGTATAAGTGACTCTCTCAAGTTTTCTGCAACTAGAACAAGTTTGCAGGAAGAGAGGAGAGGAAGGTTTGGAACAGAAAAAACCTAGTGACAGAAATCACCGTTTGGACTCTTTCTCTAAGTACCCCGTAAGGGTGAGTTTGTTTCCATTCGGCTACGGAAGTGTGATTGTCACTTAGTTAATCCACAGAAGTGGGTTCTCTGGTGAGGGGGAAAACCTTTGTGAATACCATGTGTGTTTACCCTTTGTCTGGGTGTGGTAGTTCATTGAAGAAAGGCACCCCTGTGGCAAATTACTGTCAGAGTTATTTCGTATGTCGTGGAACTGGATAAGTGGCTATCACATTGTGTGTGATTGGGGTAACCGTGTGGAATCTACCGGTGTGTCGACCCTTGCCTGGGTGGTGGTTCCCTTGAAGATGGTCCCCTTTGTGATAAGCTACTGTTGGTGATTATCCATACGTGGATTCTATTTGAGTGTCCTGTGGCCACCACTTTGAGATGTCCTGTAGCTGAATTCAGGTGTGGTACCACTTGTGTTAAAAGGATTTTCATTGACGATCACTGTTGGTGATACTTCGTGTGTGGAGTGGAACAACTTCGAAGATAAAACCTACTGTTATTTTGTATTGCTGTTGTGGAATCTGTGGAATATCGACGTAATTACCTTTTCACAACATACACCTTTGGATGACAAATCTCTCTCTCTCTCTCTCCTCTCTCTCTCCTCTCTCTCTCCTCTCTCTCTCTCTCTCTCTCTCTCTCTCTCTCTCTCTCTCTCTCTCCCCCTCTCCCCCTCTCCCCCTCTCCCCCTCTCCCCCTCTCCCCCTCTCCCCCTCTCCCCCTCTCCCCCTCTCCCCCTCTCCCCCTCTCCCCCTCTCCCCCTCTCCCCCTCTCCCCCTCTCCCCCTCTCCCCCTCTCCCCCTCTCCCCCTCTCCCCCTCTCCCCCTCTCCCCCTCTCCCCCTCTCCCCCTCTCCCCCTCTCCCCCTCTCCCCTCTCCCCCTCTCCCCCTCTCCCCCTCTTCCCCCCCCCTCTCTCCCTCTCCCCCTCTTCCCCTCTTCCCCCCCCTCTCTCCCTCTCCCCCTCTTCCCCTCTTCCCCCCCCCTCTCTCCCTCCCCCTCTCTCTCTCTCCCCCTCCCCCTCCCAATCTACTCAACTCAATATCAGGAACTGAACTGACTTCATTTCCTATACCATCGTTAGACTGTATCATTTACCACCTGAGCTTGAAGTTTAGGGTTTATATTTACACACTTATATATGCATAAACTCTGCTAACCTGTTTGATTTGTCTGGATTTGTATTACTATATTACGTAGACACTAATAAATAGTGTTGTGTTTGTAGCAAAACCAGACTCCAGGTGTGTTCCATTTCTGCTGGTTCTTTTAACCTGTTACGGGGTGCGTAACAAAATTGGGGGCTCATCCAGGATATGAACAAATTGTTGGGAGCCATTATAAAATAGTTGGGGGCTCAATTGAGTGATTAATGGTTGATCTGATTGGAGAAAATCCCTTTTGATGTGCTTGAGTGGAAAATCAGCAGCAACGGAGATTGAAGTTGGTAAGTTTCTGGCAGAACCAACCCCTGAAGCATTGGATGTGCTGTTGGGAATTGCTCATAAGTTAAAAGTTAAGGTGACCACTAGAATGAGGAAGGCATTAATACAGGTGTTAATAGCAGAGCATTATATATCCAAGGGAACGTTTGAAGAGGATGTGTGGGATATGTTGAAAATAAACCTACTGAGGCTGAGGTTCAGCTTTGATTAGGAAAAATTAAAGAGGGAGGATGAGAAAGAGGCTGAGACCCTTTCTGAGACTGCTAAGTCAGCAGATGAGTTTGCTTTAAACCCTAAGGTTAAGTTTACTCTAGATGAGAGATTCCCAGAGAGTAGCTGGGATGATCAGAGGGAACTGCAATTTGAAATTGGGACTAGTAATGAAAGCCTAGAAGAGACAGCCTGTGTTCAGGTTGTTGAAGCACCTATGAATTCACAGGGTATTGAACCTTGTGTTGAAACTCAATTAAGGTCTGAGGTGTCTGACTCGGTTGAAAAGGAATTAAGTCCTTTTGTGTCAGATGGACTTGGTTCAGTGAATAATGGGTTAACCTTGGTACCAGTAGAAATTGAGGATTCTCAGTCAGTTGAGTTAGACAATGTTCTAAAAGTTGGTGATGAAATGAAAACTGGTGAGGTAAATGTTATTGAAGATATTGAGAAGAGTACTGATTCTGGACTTTTGAAGTACTTGTGAAGTCTGGATTGGTTTCAAGACCTTTGACATTGCTGAGAGGAACAGCTCTCTCAGATGCTGAGATAATACATGTTGACTTGTTTTACTATATTGTGGAATTTAAAGATAAACAAATTGGTGGTGATGTTCAAGTTTGTGATTTGGAGAGATGGGATTCAGAGACTTCGCAAAACAAAGGGAAGTGTTGTTTTGACCAAGAGAGACCATCTGCAGGTGTTAATTATGGAAACATATAGAACTAAAGGTCTTGGAGATAGAATTAATGACTTGTTTGGAACAAAGGACTTGTTTGGAAGTTCAGCAAATAGGTTTAGTTTAGAAAACATGAGTGATGAGTTAGTACCTGTGCAGGGTAAAGTTCAAGGAATCTGTGAAGGACTTATGTGAGCTAGTAAGCAAGCTGATAACATGATGTTACGTGATGCTAAATGTTCTGTTTCAAAGTGGAAAAGGGACAATGGGTGATCAAATGCCATTTTGAAGATAAGAGCTGGTTTTGCAGGAATTGACTTTTTTGTAACAACACGTGAAAGGTAAAGAAAATAACATGGTGGATTGATTGGATGCTATGTTTAAAAGTGAAATAGAAATTAGTAACTGTATACACCACTGTAATGTGCTACATGTTAATCACATGTATTGCTTTATATTCTGTAATCTACAGTTTTTTAAAAATTTTGCTCTTCGATCAAAATGTTTCCCACAAGGAGGAAGGTTAATTAATACCCCTAGGGTTAATTTTTTTTTCTGTGGTCTATCACTTTAAAACGCCAAAAGAATTGAGACTGACTTGTTTTTTTTTTGGATTTCTACTGACTTAGCACTTAGGAGAGCTAGAAAGGGATATGAGAAGGTTGGCACAATATCATAGGCCGAAAAGCCTCAGATAGGTAACTCCTATACTGTTCTATGTTCTGTATTCTATAACAGATGTTTGTCCCACAGGGAACTTTGTATGTGGGCTGGAAAATAGACCCAAGGCCAAGGTGGAATCAAACGTGAACTTAATGAATGGCGATAAAACCTGAGGGACCAAATGCCCTCTTTTGCTCTTATTATGGTTTTGGGAAAAAAAAATTATCTTCTGTGATTCCCCGCTCCCTTAGTTTTCCACCCTGCTTCTCTCGGCACTCTATACTACTGAGTGCCAAGTGCTCTGTATCCACAATTTATAAGTTGTGCTTCGAGTATTGCCACTGCATATCCTACATGGCTGCTTAGGCTCCAGCCTATCATACATGCTGTAGTTTCTCTTGGTCTGTGCCAATCTCATATGGCGCTGCTGTCAACACTCCTTTACTCATCGTGTTTAGCTTCAGTGCACTGGTGCCCACCCTTATAGAAGCCCCAACTTCTTTGTCCGAACTCCCTGCCAACCAAGATGTCTATCTACGGTAATCCCATTGGCCTTTTCCCTCTGAAGCTTTTTCTATCCATGTATTTTTCAAACATTGTAATCATCCAAACTTCTATCACTTCTTTCCATGCCAGCTCTTTCCATATACCTAGCACCTCCTGTGTTGGGAAAAGTTGTCCCTTAGGTCAATTTTATTTTTTAATATGAAGGCTTCTAAGCCATGCCTCCAGTTAATGTTTCTGGGTATCTGACCTCCTGATAATTGCCCTCTGTGTTGTCACCATTGAAAAGTATCACTGTTTCTGGCTCACCTTCCAGACTGTTCAATGCAGTGTTCCATAGCTTTGAGGAGTTGGTCCAGAGTGATTTGTGTCTGCAGAATGCTACAGGCCACAACTAATGAATTCAGGATTGTGATCCCAAAATGTGGTTTCCACCCCCCCCCCCCCCCGGGCCCTCTGGTGGCACAGTGACATCAGCGCCGGACTCTGGAGCAAAGGTTTCCAAGTTCAAACCCAGTCGGGCTGCTCCCTTGCATGCTTTCCATCCGTGCTGGGTTGAGTGTCGAGCTTGCAACTCGACCTCGTATATAAAAAATCAACTGCACTGTGAGAAGGATGTGGGGGACCACTCTCAGAATCTTTCCTCCAAGACAGCTACTTGAAAAAAAGTGGTCACCGAGGCTCTGGCAGAATATGGCACACGAATAAAAGGGAAAAGGACTTCATTTGTTGAATCACTAGACACTGCAGATGCTGGGAACTGTAGATATTCAGCAGTAAGAGAAAGAAACCGAGCCAACAGTTCTTAGTTAATGTTTGCTTCATTTTTATTGGAATTAATATTAAATGTTTCCACTAGCATTGGCTGTTTATTAGTAGGAAAGCAGGAATTTCGGAACATATTAACCAGGGTCCTCCAACTCCCCACCCATGTATCCTCAAAGATGTTCCAGTTACTGTAGGAGAAGGTACATAGTCTTACTTCCTTTTGATGATGCTGTGTGTTGAAATATTTGTTTTCCTTTGGATTGTGTTGAAATACTACGAGATCAACATAGGCTAGACACTGATGGATTTCCCAATCAAGCATGCCAATTGCTGCAAACTCAGGGGCCAAATTACTTCTCTGGGGATTCTAGGGAGCTTGAGGGTAGTTTACTAAGAAGAGGAACAGCAAAGTGTCCTCAAAGCTCTATGCACAATTTACACACGTGCAGTGAGAGACGAGAATGATTCAGCCAGTCCTATGCACAATTTACACACGTGCAGTGAGAGACGAGAATGATTCAGCCAGTCCTATGCACAATTTACACACGTGCAGTGAGAGACGAGAATGATTCAGCCAGTCCTATGCACAATTTACACACGTGCAGTGAGAGACGAGAATGATTCAGCCAGTCCTATGCACAATTTACACACGTGCAGTGAGAGACGAGAATGATTCAGCCAGTCCTATGCACAATTTACACACGTGCAGTGAGAGACGAGAATGATTCAGCCAGTCCTATGCACAATTTACACACGTGCAGTGA